>NW_026635354.1:0-169500 GCF_028554395.1 Pezoporus wallicus | reverse complement strand
TTTTGTGTCTTAGGAGGAGGATATCTGTCTCAAATAAAGAGCAAGAGTTAGCTGGGGAAAACAAAAAAAAGAGAAAATCTAGAGAAACAAGGATTGATGTCTCTTTCTTTTCCATTTGTACAAATGAGCCAGAAAAAGTCAATGTCTGCAAATGAAGTGTATTTTAAAGGCACTCCAAATATAAAATCAGAGATTGATTTGAAAGAAGGTTACAAAGAAAATCAAGCTTTCATTCATAGCTCACTGGGGCCTTGCTCTTTGAATCCATTTCCAAGATGATGTCCACTCTCTTCTTCCTTCTGTGTCAATCCTGCAGGCACTCGACTCTTGGAAGCAGGTAGATAGAGACTGTGACCATCAGCATTAGTTCCCTCAAAGATGTACCCAGGTGGGTGTTTGTAAGAGGCCAAGCATCTAACAAAGTCTTTGGGTGTGTAGCTGGTAGTGTAGATTGTTTTAGCTTGTAGTGGAGTTTGATCCTTTGGGCCTGACCAGGGAGGTTTATAGCTCTTTGTAACTGTGGGCCGATGAGGCACATAATGGGTCTGAAAAGTAGTCAAGCAATCCATGGGCTTTGCTGAGAAAGTCAGCTCTGGAGCATGAATGATAGGTTTTAGCCTCTTGCACAGCCAAGGCTTATAGTCTTCTTTCATTGTAGAAGAGCTATTGAATGACCCAGTACTTTTAGGTATCTGGGCCACAGGTTGACACTTCTTGGTTGGCTTGCCATTTCGGTGCTTGTAATGCATCTTAGTAGTGGTCTGAAGGTCCATTTTCTCAAGAGGAGGAAGATATACAACAGGTTTCTTGGTGAATATGGAAGCCCGTGGCCAAGCTTGGTATTTTTCCTGAAACTCAGTTGTAGAGGAAAATGGAATATTATTGAGATACTTTGACTGGCATGGTTTTGCAAGTTTTGCTGGCTGACCAGCCATCCACTTGTAAGAAACTTTGTGGGTAGTAAGGCCATCAAATGGGATCTCATTGGCCTTGTATTTCTCCCTCTCATGGACGTAATGCTTTTCAGGAGGATGTGGCACATAATTCACTCTATAATTAGTTATATACTCAGGAGCCTTGGTTTTCTGGATTTGATTTGGAGGCTTGAAGTTTCGAGTGGCAACCGGCCCCCTGTACAGATAGTCATCCTGGAAAATGGTTCTGTGGTCGAATTTTAATTCCGATGGGCGAAATCTGTTGTCTGGTCTGATCAGGTCTCTCTTTTGTTCATTCCATAGCACATAGTCATCTGAAATACAGGAATTGTAAGAGGAATCATATCTAAATGCTCTAAGTTTAGGCTTATACCATATTATGTTTTGATTATTACATTTTCTACTGTAATAAATACTTGTTAATGTTGTAATGAAAAATTCTATTAAAAGAGCTGCTACAGAACACCTTACAGACTAGTGTGCTAACCCCTGGAAATGCTTAGCATCTACACAGAAAATTAAAATATTCGTGTACCACTCATACCTATAGAGATGGTGAAAAACAGTGTGGGAAGATAAAATTACATTCTCTTGTCTTGCAAAGGCTGCAAGTGACAGAGTGGGCACTGTCCTCATGCCCAGTTAACTAGAAATCATGAAAGTGGAGTACCATGTAGTTATATTGTGGCTAGCTCAGAACACAGGCAAAGTATGCCTATGTCTGCAGAAGGTTGTTCAGGTGTCACCCACAGTATGTCTAGGGCACTTTAAAGGCCAAGTTGCAGAGCTACCCTTCCTCTTTGTACCTTCTCATTTGAGATGACCTGTTCCTCAGCTATATAGATGTGATGCTGCCTACTGTTTGCTGAATTCAGGTTTGTGCAGCTCATGTTAGTGTCAGCAAGCTGTGCTCTGCGACATTTCCTCAGCTCTTGGCTTTTCCCTCTGTGGTACTCCTGCTGTCAGTACAAGCAAGAACCAAGAAGGAGCTTGTAACTCTGTCTCCAATTCTTCCTTATTTGAAAAAGTGTGCTGGAATTTGCAGACCAAGCCTACGCTGATCTAAAGCAGTGAATCATACTGCATAGATGGTCCATACTTGCTATCCAAATTCATGACAAAGAAAAACTTTTAGGCAGCATTTTAGAAATATTCATGTCTTCATTCCTTGGCAGGACACAGGGAAAAATATAAGGCACTGAGACTTTAAAAGATTTGCACTGAGTCACACTAAAAATTCATTGCAAATCTGCCTAACACTGACCAGAGCTGCAGCCACACAACCATTGATTTTCCCCTTCCTAGTAACCTTGTGCAACTTCCCCTAGAGAGCATTATGGTTACTAGTAGGAAGTTGAAATGAGATAGTCTTGGAGCTAACCCAAGTATTTACTTTTTTTTTCTTTTTCAATTTTCCCTTCTTTCAAACCACATTGAGAGTCATGAGGCAAATAAGCTTCCAGCTGACTCTGCACAGTAAGGAAGTCTAGATTTCAAAGTACTAGTGAGTAAATGATGCAGTTAGGTATCAGGATATTTGAACTCCCCAATCCAAACAGAGTTATTCCTTTAGAATGGCAGTGATTACTGTACTGCACAAACACAGTTACACAAAGGATGTGCTCATTACATTGTGAAGGTAACCAAAAAAATGTAACTTTTTGCACCAATTAGGTGTCCATTTAAAGTCCGTCTGGTTCAAATCAAGTTGCCTGTGCCGGCACAAGAGAGAAAGCAGCAGCCACAGATGTCATGTTGCTCCCAGAGAGTGCCCTGGCACTTGGGTACAGAGCTGCCCTTATGCTACTAATTAGCATTGTCAGCTGACAACATGGGTCTGCCTGTGTGCACTGGCATAGACATTCATCTGCCACTGTCGGTGCCACTGAAGACCAGGCTGCATGCCCTGCTAGTGCAGAGGTGTGTAAATGCCCCAGGCACCACCACATTGGTGGGACACTGACCTTGTGCCCATGCCTAGGACACATCTTTCTCCTGTGGCCCAGCAGGGTGAACCACAAGCATAAATGGACATATGTCATTACAGAGGATGTATTAATAAAGCGTTAAAACAGAGAAGCTAGTAAGATTCAGCCCATCCCTAAGCAAAGGCTTGTTCAGAGAGCTGACATTTCAGATGCCAACCAAGAGTAACCAAAAAACTTTTTACATTCTCCCATCATCTTCACTGGAAAATAGTCTGTGCATTTTGGATGTAACCACAGCTTTTGCAAAATATTCAAAATACGACAAGTCCATCTGTCTTCAATTTTAAAAATTTACTAGCTCCACACATTTGGAGACCTCATAGGCATTATGAATTTATTTTACCTACTGTAAGCCAGCAGTGCTACTATTCCTTAAAAACAAGTTATAAATTTATTGGAATTCCAGTTCTTCTCCATAGATATTAATAGTTTCCCATGTAACATAATCTTGAAAACATTAGGGGGTACAAGAAGGAATGGAGGATATGAACCATATATTATTGGAGGTTAGGCACATCTTTTTATAACCAAGCAAAACAAAACTAAAATCAGACTACGTACCTGCAGATGGATAGAAACAGCTATGTGTGTAGCTTGGAGGAGATGAGAATTTTGAAACCTTAAGTTGCAAAGTCTTCTGACATTAATTGCGATATGTAATAGCATTATCTTAAACCTACCGTGTCATTTGAGGTATGGTGTGTTTAGCAGGAAGGAGTGTGACAATACAGTAGGAAAGGTACTTTAGTACCAATGCAGCACTGGTTTATATGCTGTTTATATATTTGAGTTACAATAATTAGTTGAAAAGCTTGTTTCAAAATTTCATGCTTGAGCAGTAATCAGTATAACCTAATAGAGAACAGAACTATGAAAACTTGTATTTTTTGTGAACCAGGGCCTCTAAAGGGGAATTCTTTCAGTATGCAATTTGATCTTTGAGAGGGTTTGGACAAAGATTTCCATTTGCAGTTTTGTGAAAAATACTGCAAATTATAACCAAATGTGACTGTGATACATTTTATTAGAGTTCTGCAGTAACATCTAAGGTGCTGACCTAAACACTGATAAAAGAGAAAGACATACATCTGGTTCAGATACAAAGAAGTCAAGGATATCTAAACACATAAGGAAAGATCCTCTGCTTGAGCAAAGCAGCTTTTTTTTGTTGGCTTCACTGAAGCTATTCCAATGAATACCATCTGGCAACACTGCCTACGCAAAACAAAGTGTTCAAAATTGTGTAAACATGGGTATTTTACACTTGTGGGTCACAGTCCTCATGACTCAAGTAATTCCAAAGGCACAGTATTTCCTGTGTGCTTAATATAAACATTCTAGTTTATGCTGTTGCAAACATGCAGCAGCACTAAAGTCTGACTTTCAGTCATTTCAGCTGGCCCAATCTTAACACTGGATTCACACACCTTTTATTTCTTTAATCCCTGTGCCATTTTGAGTTTTAAGAAAAAAAAAGTGTTTCTGACCACTGGCACAAATCTCAATGCCAGCACCAATCATAAGCTTTTATATTTGCATGGCATAATAAAAATAAAATAAAATATGACCATTTTAAATTATTTTAAGAGATACACAAACGCTATCTGCCTAGCAATGTTAGGTAGTGGGAAGGTGTGCAGAGGAGATGCAAAGTCCTCTGATTTTCTACTTAGGACTCACTACCAATACTAGCACAGTTGCTAGTGTAACAGGGTAACTGAAAATCTTCTCCCAGTGCACGCAGAAGAGAATTCCTGCCTTTGGAGAGGAAGGAACAAAGCCCTCACAAACGCAAACCAACTACACCAAGTCACTGATACTGAGAAACAATGGCATGGTTGGATGCACTGTTAACACGTTTTAACAGGAGCAGAGCTTGAGTGCTTTGGACAATTGTGTGGAACTTCTGTGTGTCTATAGTTGCCATATACATGTTTTGCACATTCACAGATTAACACTGTAGCATACACAAAAACGGTCCCATACTTCATGACCTGTGGCTGATCCACTAACACTCTGGACCAGCCCTGCAGAGAATGTTCACTATATCCTAAAGATGATGCTGCTGGACCCACTTGCAGGAGTTCATATGGCCCTCCTTCTACGTAGGATGCCTGCACACATGTCAGACATACAAAGGATGTGAACTCAGAAAGATCCCAATGCTACCATTAATACAGGCTTGTATTTCCAGCAATTTGTGTCTGTGAGGTTCCTGACCAGCCTGTTGGCGTACATAGACAGAAGAAGTAACAACCACATAGTGTTTTAATCTGTCCTTTTCAGAAATGAAGCTATGGTGAAGTCCTGAAAGAAGCTGCAAATGCCCATACCTTCATAAGTGGTTCTTGTATTCATCTTCACATTGGGGATGTGTTTTGTCTCAGAGGGGAGGCATGGAGGTACTCGAAAGGTAGGGTAGGAGTGATAATCCTGTTTATAAGTGGTGGTGCAATCCATAGTCTCATCACTCTTGACATGCTTTTGAGGTGATACAAGTTTCCGTGGCAACACTTCCTTGGCTATGTAATCTCTCCTGTGAAGAATAATTTTATTATGTCCTTCATCTTAAAGAAAAGAAAAAACCAAACCATTTCTATTTCTGAACCCACAAATAAATTAATACTGCCTCTTATCTCCACAGCCTAAGAAAGCTGGGACAGGAATCAAGCAGTTAATGAAACACATAATCCTTTCACAGTTGGAAGCCTGGACTCTGAGAAACTAACAGGGGCAGCTCTGGACAACCTCAGGCAACCCAGATTCCCCTTCTTTCCATCCACTAAGGTTAATGGCCTTATACAAAGCTATCTATGTTCTACAGTGGCATGACACCAGAAATCATTACTCCTTTTAAAAGCTCAATAATTATAGAAGACTATCTAGCATGTAGGGGAAACTTACGAGAGAGGCAACAATACCCTTTACAGATACTCTGTGTACAGTGGTTCAGCCCAGGATGGATAGGTAACAGCAAAACAGTTTTACAGCAAAACATCAGTTAAGGAAAGAAACAACAGCATAGTCAGAAAGCCAGCTTTTTCTCAGGTAGCACTGTAAGATACTAGAGCAGTGCTACTTACACAGCTCAACAAAACATTACAGAAACACTGTAGAGAAGAAAATACCACCCAACATTCACTAACTTGAATATATTTTACTGCCCACATCCTCTGGTATAGGGCAGAGAGTATACTGCCTGGCACCAGTGAATTCAATCTCTAATGTCAGAGTACTTTTCCACTGATCTATTTACACCACTAGCAGCTGGCCAGGAGAGATCATCAGTAAAGGAGCTATTCTAATATTAATATTGCACTTCACGTCTGGAGTGATGCTGGGTGGGCAAAAGCCTGAGCCTCTGAAAATACTGTATTAGTTATGTATTTTAGCAAATAAACAAGGTTCTCAAAAGTCTGTGTGGAGCGGAATAGAATTCACATTGCAAAGTATTAGGTATAGGTGTGAAAACAGAAATACAGAAGTAAAAAATATTCCATGAGTATCAAGAGGTATTTATGTAGATGTCACACTTGTTGCAGCCCCTTGGCATACTTTTGTCAGCAATTTAAAGCCAATGTACTTTTTAAGAGGGGCCAAGAAAAGGCAAGAATACAAGGCATATCGCATCCTTAGTAGCAGGAGTGCCCAGTAACAGAGAGGGTCTTTCCCAAGCCATTCACAGTGCACTGCACAATCCTGTGTTTGAAACAGCCAAGGCTGTACTAGAGGCAAGTAACAGATTACACGTGTTCAATTCTTCACTGCATGACCAAGAGCCTTCTGGCAGTGGGAGCAGCTTTTCCCACACTGACTGTTGTGAAGCAGCAGACCCTACAGTGGAAATCACAGAAGAGAGATTAATCTGATGATAAATCAGTGGCAACGTGCATCCAAGATGACACGAAAAACTGTACTGCCTGCAACTCCTAGACTTTACCAAGGGTGCCTGCTGTCGCAGTATAACACATAACCCTCAGTGAAGTGTTATTAGAAATGACTGGTGACAACTCAGTGTCTGCTGGCCTCACAGTTCCTGCAGTTATATTCATACACTCCATCAATTCATTCTCCTTGAGTTTAGCCACACAGAACCAGAGCATTTAGCAGCCTTGTAATAGGTGGTGACACTTCTAGGCCTTAGTACTTTCACTCTTGGTGCATATTCTTATGATCATTACCCAGAGGACACCAAAACCTGTAATAGGATGGCTAACTGTTCAGGTTTTCTCCTCTAACAAGGGTAGGCAATTTTTACACTTGGTAGAGTGCATGCTCTGAAGAAGCATGTGTAAGTAGTTTCTGCACTTTCTCATTAGTCTGCTTTTTAGAGGTTCTACTGAACTCCAGGAGTAACAGTTATTGTTTGTCTGAGCAAGGAGAGTTTTGCTGACAGAACAGGAAGTTTCCAAGGGCTCCTTGACAGACCCTACATGGCCACTGCCCTCATCACCTGTTTTAAGGGACACCGGTGACACCAGGATTGAATTATAAGCAGATACAAAGATGTCTAGCTGCTTTGGCTTACCCTGGAAATGCAAGGCATATACAGAAGCGAAGTCTGCTCTTTGAAACTCTCTGATCCTTTTGGTGATTGCTGAAAGATCCCCATAGGCAGAAGCATCCCAAATGTGAGTAAATGGGGCATTTCAGAATTTATCAGCCATGTTTAAATTGACAACTCTAAAAAAGGCAGAGGCAGAAGGAATGGAGAGCTTCCATGTCAGAATGGGTAATGAGGGAGCTTGAGAAGTGCTCACCAAGCCACTTTCAATCTTGGATGTCATCTACCAACTTCAGCAAAGCCTTTGACACCATTTCCCATGGCATTCTCCTGGGGAAATTGGCTGCTCATGGCTTGGACACGTGTACTGTTACTGGGTACAAAACTGTCTGCATGGCTGAGCCCAAAAAATGGTTATGGATAGAATTATACCCATCTGGCAGCCAGTCACAACAGGTCTTCCCCAGGGCTCAGTATTGGAGCCAGTTCTGATTAATATCTATATCAATGATCTAGATGAAGGGATTGAGTGCACCTTCAGTGAACTTGTGAACGACACCAAGTTGGCTGGGAGTGTTGATCTGCTGGAGGGTAGGAAGGCTCTGCAGAGGGATCTGGGCAGGCTGGATCAATGGGCTGTGGCCAATGGCTCAACAAGGCAAAGTGCTGGGTCCTGCATTTGGGTCACAACAACCCCACACAGAGCTACAAGCTTGGGGAAGAGTGGCTGGAAAGGTGCTCAAAGGAAAAGGACCTGGGGATGCTGACTGACAGCTGAACATGAGCCAGCTTGTGCCCAGGCAGCCAAGAAGGCCAATGGCATCCTGGCCTACATCAGAAACAGCGCGGCCAGCAGTGCCAGGGCAGTGATCATCCCCCTGTACTGAGCACTGGTGAGGTGGCACCTCGAATCCTGCATTCAGTTCTGGGCCCCTCACTGCCGGAGAGACATTGAGGCGCTGAAGCAGGTCCAGAGAAGGCCAACGAAGCTGGTAAAGGGTCTGGAGCACAAGTCTGATGAGGAATGGCTGAGAGAACTGAGGGGGTTTAGTCTGGAGAAAAGGAGGCTGAGGGGAGAACTTATCACTCCCTGCAACTACCTGAAAGGAGACTGTAGCAAGGCGGATGCTTGTCTCTTTTCCCAAGTAACAAGTGATAGGACAAGAGATGGCCTCAAGTTGCACCAGGGGAGGTTTAGATTGGACATTAGGAAAAATTTCATCACTGGGAGCATCGTCAGTCACCAGAATAGGCTGCCCAGGGAAGTGGTTGAGTGAACATGCCTGGAGGTATTTAAAAGACTTGTAGAGGTGGCACTGAGGGATGTAGTTTAGTGGTGGACTTGGCAGTGTCAGGTTAACAGTTGGACTCAATGATCTTAAAAGGTTTTTTTCCAACCTAAATGATTCTATAATTCTATGAGGAGAAATGGATGGTGTTAGCTGTTAAGACTTTACTAATAGTCATTGGCATTTCCTAGGTCTCTAATTCGGTTCAGCAAAGGCAGGAGTGATATTGCTCACGACTGTGGATGTGATGACAAGGGAAGTAAACATCTAGATCAAGCAGCAGCTGTTGTTTGAGAAAGAGAAGCTCTTGGAGTCATATTAATGGATCAGATTCCTATTTTTTATGAGATCCTTCTGTGGATAAGTTCTTGGCACATCACTCTGCCAGCAGCAAGGAAGAGCCTCAGAAGTTACTTCCATAAGGGAAATTGGCACAGCACAAGTGTGAGGATTTCTGCTAAACCCCAACACTGAGCAACAACACAGCTGAGAAGCAGAAACAGCTCATCAATCCACAATGATTGCCTTGAGGAAAACACTCATACCCCTTCCAACCATCATGCTCTACCATATTCACATTTCCTTGGAAACCAGTCATGCATGTTAACAAGTGTACAAAGTGCCATGAAAAAACACAATGAAAGAAAGACAGTCTTCAGAGATCATCCATACTTTCCCAGATAACATTTCTGCTGGTTTCACAGACCAAAACAGAAAATCAGCAAAAGCCAAGACCATGACTATGCTTCTGTGGCCCATGTATCCTCTGACCATATCGCTTCTCAGTCTCTAGAAGTGCAAGCAAAACAGCTGCTTGCCTCCATACAAAACTGTCCTCAGATAGATCTTCATCCCTCCTTCAGAGAGCCCTCATGAGGGTTTGTACAACCATAACATTGATCTTTACAGCCTCCTCTTATGAAAACCAGTGATTTTTCTTTTCTCTATTACTCATCCCTCTCACACACATTATCTAAGTCACTGTCTTAGACTATTTTTCGTACTTTGTAGTTGAGGTGCCTTCCATGCGTATGTCTGCCACCTTGTACACTGCCTTTGGCTTAAATGAGCCTTCAGGAGCAGTGATGGGATGAAGGGGGTATTGCTCCTTGTACTCTGACAGCACACATGGCTTCTCAGTCTTGTCATAGAGCCTGGAGGGCAGGTGTGGACAACGGTGACATCTGCAAGAGTTAAAAAAACAGTACACGAGTTAGTGACTTGCAGGTAGCTGATTAGTAATACCTTATTGCATAAATCAGCTGCAGACTGCAACTACAAAATAGTGGACGAATAGGTACTGCAATGAGTGCTGCAGCCTTAAGTATTTTAAGTGCAAAAGCATAACCTGCACAAACGGCTGTTTCTGTCTACTATAACGGCCTGCAGTCAAAAAAGTGCAGGAAGCCAACAAAAACAGCCTAAGAAAGCAAGTTCACCTAGATGAAATAAAAAGCAACTTAATTAAAGATACAGCCAAGGGTGCCATATTGTGCTGGAGTAGAAACGCTACTGTCCTTTTTGTCCCATTTCTCATAAATTTACTATCCTACTTTGCTCACATATTGAGCTTACTTGTGTACGTAAGTGAGCTAAAGGGTGACAGTCTGGGAGTCTCTATTCAGTCATGCTTCGGCAGCACTGCTCTGTCCATTTCTCTTTCTGAAAGCAATGTAGTATGGCTACTGCAAGACCCCTCCATAACACGCACCAAAACAAGGACAGTGAAAACAAACTGATTTTCTGAGGAAGCTCCCTTCTGACTGGAACCACAGATCATCTATCATTGGTGACTTCCTTCTCCTCACATTGGGACCAGGCCAGAGCAGGGTGGGCAAGGCTCATTGTGTCAAAGAGAGGTTTGGGATTCCACCCTCAGATTTCTTTCCAGAGACATTACAGTTTATGTACCTTTCTGGTTTGAGTCAAACCCACTAGAGTCAATGCAAAGGCTGCTGATTAAAGACTTCAGGAACCACCCCACAGGAATTACAGTGATAGGAGAAGGGCTCCAGTTTTATGCCTCATACATCATTCCTGCCAGAGTTGGAGTGTTCCCTACTGGATGTATGTTTTCCAGTGCTACATCTAGTCCAGATACAAATTACTCATTTAAAAGGGCTTCCATTATATTACATGTTGAGCAACCTAGGATCAGCAGATGTCTGATTACCTAAATTTATAGATAACCTCCAGTTTACACTGAAGAGCACACTTTCATATAATGAATCATTTTCCAAACTAGCACAAGAAGATAAGAAGGGCCCAGAGGGCTCGAGTAAAATGGACAGCCAGTCATTTTTCACTGTTGATAGCTGGGCTTCCATATTTCCAGAGTTCTAAAATAAGAATGCAATCAGCCCTTTTGGGGAGAGATAAATGGTATACACCAAGTCCATAATACATTGGATGAGCAATTGGTTGGCAGGTTGTGCTCAAAGAGTTAAAGTAAATGGGGTCACATCAGGCTGTATGTGCTCTTTAATGTTTTTATAAATGATCTAGACACAGGAGTTAAATGCACATTAAGTAAGTTTGCCAATGACCCAAAACTAGAGGAGCTGTGCACTCCCTTGAGGATAGAGAGGCTTTAAAAAGAGATCTGGATAGACTAGAGAGGTGGTCAATCACCAGCTGTATGAAATTTAACAAGAGCAAGTGCAGGATTTTGCACCTAGAATGGGTAATCCTCATAATACACATAAACTGGGGGACAAGAGGCTGAAGAGAAGCCCTGCAGAAATGAGCTGTTCCTCTGCAGGCAGTAGGTTTAAACATATAACAGGAGTGTATATGGTGTATATGGTGTATAACAGGAGTACTTGAGAGGGAAATAAGTCTTGTGTTCTTTTAACATGACCTAAACCTGGTGTCTTAGCAAAAATGAAGGCTTCTGCAAAACAATTTCCAAAAGCACGTTTTCACCAACTGCTCCAGCTTTCCGGAAGTATGAGTGCTGATAAAACTCTGCAAGGTCTCCAACATCTTCTTGCTGTGATCTATGTCATTTCTAATACACTGCATAATGCAAGCCAAGAAGGAAAAGGGGGGGGGGGGGAGTATTTACAAGCAACCCCCTCACTCCTACATTAAGTTTGTCACTCCCAATACAAAAGGAAAGGCAGTTTTCTGCTCCTTCTACTTTTGTATTACATTTGCAACCTGAAATGCTGTGGGAAAAGTCTAGTTAGCAACATGGCAATACAGCCTGAGAATATAAGCAGCATGGAAACATCACAAGCTACTCTAGGAGTATGGTTAGCTTGGAGAATTGCAGACAAATTTTGGCTGTTAAAAGAGACAGTCACCTTGTTTTGGCAGGAAGGAAGTTCTTAAGCTACAAAAAACTTTTGATGGGAAAAAACATCAAATGGAGTAAGTAATGCATCAGGAAAAAGAGTTTCCTGTTGAACTGTTCTCTGTAAAAAAGAATTCCAGTCACAAGGAGGCTGTCAGAAATCCTGAAATTCTTGAAAGTTGTCCATGGAAAAATGGACAGGAAGTCATTTTTCAGTGTTGATAGGTGGGCTTCCATATTTCCAGAGTTATAAAAAAGAACACCATCAGCTTTTTTGGAGAGACACTAAATAGTAGGAAACATGATGGTGCTTTTCTCTCTATTTTTTGAAGAAGCAAGCTGTGGGCACATAAATAATTTGTGAGCACAGTAAGGACCTCCTCCAGCCCATATGACAGCCAGTTAGGATGTCAGAAGCTACACCTTGTTCATTAACCTTGAAAACACAGTTCCTGAAGGTTTCCCATCAGAAAAGTCTCTGCAGGAGTCAGGTGTGTGGAGGGAAAAAAATCAACAAGCTGAGAGCAGATGCTCTCAGATGTATAAAGAGATGAGAGAAAGATGCTGGTAGCTGGAGGCACCAAAGAGGAGACTGAAAACAGAAGTAAGTATGGGCTTAGAGGGAGGTTGGGGAGAAACTACCTTCAAAGAAAATAAAGGCGCCATCTGGCCTTAGACAAGAGGACAGACGGGGTAGAGGGATATCAGAAGATTAAAGGGAATTACAAAATGCCATCACAGGTAAAAGGATAGGCAGGACTTAAGTGGGAAGGCAGAAGCATGAGTGAAGGAAGAAGGGTTGTTGAACTGGTAGAAAGAACGGCCACTTTGAAATCTGGATTTTGCTTTTAGTGATCAATTCAGTTATATAACTAGGCAAGCTGTACTAGTTGTAGAAAAACCTGGCAAAATACACACTGTGTATTTGGCATGTTAAAGCCCCATTACACTACTGCATTAACTTGCAGGTACACGATCTAACGATAGCTCCCTTGCCAGAGATACTCAGTCCCTTTGAAAACCAAATATAACAGATTGAAAGTTCATCTCTGCTCAGTCTTTTATGCTAAGTAGCGTGCATAAGATTTATGATGAAAATTCATGTAAATATTTGACATCTTTCATTCCTGGCTTTTGTTTTGTGCAAAGCTGGTTACCAGACAAACTTGAAAGCCCCACCACTTGTGTCTTCTGTGAATGCAAGTGCAAATCTTAAGCTAACTGAATGTCAAGAATTAATTAACTTCTGACAGGTTGCATACTGAAAGAACTATTTTGATAATGACATTGTGATTATTTTTTTCATAAATACACCTGGAAAGGCATAACGTTTCCTGATGTAATATTCCTATTAAGCACTACAAATAATACTTTGATCTTACTTCAATTAATGGAACCAAAGGTGCAAAATGAAGCATTCAAAAGCAAGGAAACACTAATTACCATTTCCTGTAGGAGATTATTCTAGCCCTGTTGTTGATGTGGAGTTAGGATCAGTTTAGCTTACAAAACCAAACATCAAATTTTTCACAGGTAAAGAGCTCCATTGAGAGCCACAGTTTCAAAGAATTTCCATCTATTACTTTTGCTTGTTTGTTTTGGAACTGTTAGCATGTTTTGCTGTAAACAGATCATTAAAAACAGCACAGGCACCTCACCGTTATGGATGTGGATTAGGAATCAGCAAGTGGGAGCAAGTGGGAACAGCAGATATTTAGACTGTGGCATCTTGGGCTCAGTCTGTAGTTTGTCTCTGTTAGCTGACAACTGGGTTTGGGAAAGCCAAAGTGACCTTAGGCCAGTTAACCTGCTCTATGTGTCTGTCCATATTAAAATACCTTAAAGGAACTCAGGCACATAGGGAAATCCAAAGGTTTGGCATTAAGATCCTTTTGCAATGGATCACATTGGCTGGATGTGGTAGTTTAATCCTCAGCTAAGAAAATCACCTGCATTTTCCTCTCTTAAAATTCTTCAGAAGCAGTTTTATGTCAATGGTGAAGTTATTCTGCAATATTTGAATGCACTGAAAATTGACAAATCATAAATGTATCTAACTCTTTGTGCTTGTTAACATGCTGAACATTTACTATGGTGAATATTAATTTACAGCTACAGGGTAAAAACACCTTTGTTCCTCTGACTAACACAGCTTCTTTTTCATTAGAGATACCACAGAACATCTGCAAGAGCTGCTGAGCTCCACATTTTTAATGAATAATTACATAGGCTTTTCACTGAAAACAAGATGTTTTTCTGCATCATCCAGTATCAGTTCCAGCCCCTTCTCCACTTTTGCTGTCTGTGACAGAAAACACATTTACATTTAACTGAATTTTATCGCCAGGAAAACTAATTCTAGGGAAAGAATGAAATATTTTCCTGAACTGAAAAGCAATATGCAACAAATGCAAATTCATTTAAACAACAGCTCTACTTGCTTTGATTTTTCTTCCAAAATAAATGCTCTTGAAAGAGCATCAAATGAAAACACACCACTGAACAATGGCCAGAACTAGCAGAGGATTTGCAGGCCAGCAGCCAGCCAGACCTAGAAAGCCACAAAACTGCTTGACATGCAATGCCTTGCAACGCCCAGATTCTCACTTTGAACTGTGGTAAACAATTTGGTTCAAAGTATTTAGCACAGTATCTCCACATTTATCTAACAGTAAACAGTGGAAACACTTGCGACTAACATAAGCCTGCTGCCATCTTCTGGTAAAAAGTTCAGGATATAAAACAACCACAAAACAACCAGTACTTGCTCGCTGACGTTATCTTGGCCTTTTATTTCACAGTAAGGAAACGTGAAATTGCTTGTGCAGTAATATTACATAGAGAGAAACAAATAGGTTAGTGCTCTCATAGGGAGAAAGGATCGTTTTCACAAATCCCTTCCACTGGATAGTGACTGTCATAAGAAAAAAGGTGCTTCAGCATTAAGTAGTAGCTGTTATTTTACTTAGAAAAATACACCAATAAAGCAGCAATCCTAAATTATACTTTAGAAGCCACCTATTTGAATGCACTGTAAATATGAGAAGCAAAACACACATAAAGTCAGGAAAGGCAGAATTCAATGCTAAACAGGCAAACCAAAGTTACTTTAAACAAGCCAGAATTGTGAGAGCATAAACAGACATCACTCCACTAACTTCTCCTACCAGTTAGTCTTGACTCTTGCCTGTTCTTTGCACTAAATTGGAGCTAGCTTGCTCCAATCCCCCACCCCCCGCCTCACACTAGCCCATGTCGCCCAAGGCTCTGTATAACCTGGCCTTCAGAACATATACAAGACAGACTGCAAACAGTTATGCGTTATCATTCAAAAGTTACAGTAATCTCTGTTTTGTTATAGCTTCACATTATTTGACATGCTACTACCAAACATTTTACCATTTGATATTACACTCGGGGAAAGATATTCCAAACCCTTTGTCATACCTTTGTAAGCAATGCATATATGCTTTGCTAAAAGGAGAGCATTAGTATGATCTTAAAAAACAAAAACAAAACAAAACAAAAAAAAATACCCCAAAAAACGGTTTGTAAATGTGGTTTAGCCTTGCTCACCCTTACAAGCTGAGTGTCAAAAGTACACAAACTCTGACTTCTCCATATGCTGCACTAAATTTTGACATATTCTCCCCTGGAGGTGAAAGTGAGGTATTTGCACTGTGTACTTCAGCTAATGATAATCCAGCACACCTAACTTCAGAAGCCCAAAAATTCCCTATACTTAGGAAGCTGAAGAATCTCCTAATTAGGAAGTTAATGAGAAAATCAATTTCCCAAGCTTAATAGTCAATTACTTCTGAATAGTATTTCAGGATACGTATCATAAGTCTGTAGAGTATGAATACTGTATTTCTTGCAGCAAATGCCTAGTTTTAAAGAAGTCACATAAACACATACAAAGTTGTATTTGTAGCTGCTGGCAATACCCTGCTGCTTCCCCAGTTCCTCCTCACTAAGCAGTAAATCACTGCTTTACAAGAGAAGGATTTTATCCTGAAGTTCAGCACAATTACGACGGCCTTCTAATAAAAGCCTAACCAAAACTTCCTAAGTATCTGCCACAACCTTATAAGACAAAAGCCATAGTGTTGTACTAAATCTGCAAGCAGTAAAGATCCCTAAAGTACACAGGTGTATCATTTCTGCTTTTACATATATCACTTAGAATTTGAGGCCAGGTCTTCAAAGGAAACTCAAAATTCTTAGGTGTCACTTCTTAATCCAGAACTCTCCATGCAGTAGCAACCCAAGAACCACTTAGCTGGACAGGCAGAATTGGGGAAAAAATACTTTTTGTTTTAAAGCTTTAAAAATGCTCAAAGATACATTTATCATTTTTTATATGCAACATACAGCAGTAAATAGCAGTGCAGCCCTCAAAAGCAGTACAGCATGCTAACCAAGTAACCACTACCCCAAGCTCCTTCACCCCCAGCCTCTACTACATACCCACAGGAGCACAGCTGACAGATGCACTTCTTCAAGGGTGGAACTACATGTAAAGGCTCATCTGATTGAGGAGACATGGTCTGTAACAGAAAAAAAATCCAAAGAAAGAAAGAAAAACCCTGCCACTACTCAGGAACATCTCCTGAAAACAACTATGTCATTAAGACGATCTAGGAACCTCCATAAGCAGGGACACAGCACAAGACACTGGTACAGCCTGCACTACATGTCACAGCTGACTAGCTCCTTCCCTTGGACAGGAAGCCCAGGTGCCTCTGGTGGCACTGCAACCAGAATTCTGGAGCTCTGCTTTCAAACCTCTGCTGACCAGGGATTGGAAGCCTTGACTGCTGCCACTTGGGTAGCCCTTTGTGAAGTCACCAGCACCGAACCCTAGAACCCAGGTCTGCAAGGAACACAGCTGGGCCTGTTCCAGGCAGCTGATATAGCTAAGGTCAGATTTTCCAGTTCCCTAGGTATTTGACCATAAGTTCAACCTGTAAACAGGCTGTTATGAAGCACTTCCGTCTTAGCTGTTAACATGTTAGCAGCCACATTATAGCTTCAGTGACCAGCCACATGAATATCTTTTCATAAAGCTTGTCAAATTCTGCTTTATAAAGGTGTCAAATACAGGTGGAGATTCTTCCTAAAACCTATTTACAACTGTTGTGGAAGAAATGAAGAGAAAGATAAACAAGAACAGAAAACCAATTTTAGTTAGCAATGCCTCCAAACTGTGTAAAACAAACATCATGTTAGAGGTCAGTGTTACCTAACCAATAAATGGAGGCTACATGAAATCTATTGCTGAAACTCAAAACTCCACCCGCATCAGCTACAGATTTGGGACGTCACATGGATCCGTCACCACACCACTGATTCTCAAACGTTATGGCCACTGGTCTAAAACACACAATTATTGAACAAAGGGAGGGATGTCAACCTTGAGGAGTTATGCTGGATGGCATGCCAACCCGAGGGGAGAGTCCCTGACTGCATGCCTGCTGCTCTGAGGAGGACTAACTCCAAAAGGCTCTCTGGCAGGACTCCCTTTATACCCTAGTCAAGTCTGATCTGTGGTCAGATACGGTCATGTAGTGACCACTGGCTCAGGACCCCAACTTCCTTGCCCCTGTCCCTGCTGACCACCACCACCAGAGTGGGACAAGAGCTGCGTGTGCAGGGAGTTTTCCCAGGCTTTTGCATGTGGAGGGAAGCTTTCACAGTGAAGCTTTTGTCAGGGCTTTGTCAGCGTGGGTGTAGCTGCCACACAATCCAGCCCACAATCACAGTCATGATTCAACTGGTTTCCTTGTAGTGGGGGTACAGTCACCTCTTGCTTCCAAACTTAAAAGGAAGCAGTCTTGGTGAGTCTTAATGCTTACTATGGATCATCATTTCTCAATTATTTAGCTGCTATCATAACCAACACAGACCTCATTGTGTGCATAAGATTTATCATAATACAAACTTTGGAACGTGAACACAACAGCCTTCTACCAACAGATTCAAAACTCGACACACATGCATTTGTTTAGTGCTGAGGCTTCCTGCCACACTTCCCACTGTCTTCGTGGGGTGCAGTCATACCACTTCTGGGGTATTGACCCTCCTTGAAAATATCAAAACTCCTCTCCATGTCTCCACTGGGGACATGTAGAGAGGTAAAACTACACCTTGAGTCCCTCACCGAGCTAGCATTTGATATGTCTGACGACCAGGTCCTGGCAGTTCATGCAGGTCACTACTCCTGTCACCAGCAGAAGCACTGGGGTGACCCACATCTCCATGTGCTGCTCTATAAAAAAACAAAACTAGGCTTCTAAGCTTTAGGGTTAGAAGTCAGGAATTATCTTTCAGGCACTAATATGGTAGGTCTGCCTGCTCCTGTCTAGGGCTTCCTAGGCATACAGGCCTGGGTCAATACTGCATTGGACTTTGCCAGGGTCATGGGTACAATGCCAACAGAGGGCAGTTTCACCATCCAGATATCCCACATGGGTTCTCAGTGGGAACTGACCTCTTTGATAATCAGGTATGGGGGTGTCGCCCATCAATGGCCAGTAGGACAAAACACTTGAATCTTCTGTTTCCCATAATTTCCCCAGTGGTTACTGGCAATGAGGACTGCTTGTGACAGTCGTGCATCCCATTTGTGGTGTGAAACATCAGGATGTCTTTTAATTAGGCCATTAGAACACCCAACTATACCATTGGCTTGAGGACAATATGACGTATGTAACATCTATTTTATACCCTCTCCTTGTGCCCGATCTTGCACTACCATGGCTGTAAAATTTCAACCATTATCACTTTGGATACATTGAGGCATGGGCAAAACACTGAACCATTCTCAGAAAGCCCTGGACCATATGATCTCCAGTAGCAGCACTAACAGATGTAGCCATAGACAATTCTAATACTACTTTAGATATTAATACTTTTTTCCATTGGACAGGTTCAAGGGACTGATGTAATTGGTCTGTCAGTTGTTCCAGAGAGTTCTGTCTTGTATAACACGCTGGGCATGGGCTTGGTTCTGGTGGTTGGTCTTAACTCTCACCTGACATTGTGGGCAAGCTGTGAGGACCACTTCACTGGCTTTCACAGGCACTGGCCAGCCTCAGGATCAACAAAAGAGGTCTGCCTTGCCTGAGTAGCCTTGCTTGATATGCAACTATTCACCTAAGTGACCCCAGGCTACCTTTTCACAGGTCAGTACCCTCATTTGGGCTAAGTGATCAACTTACTGGTTCCACTTGGCAACAGGGATTTTAACCTGTGCGTGGCCTTTCATCCATCCCACCTTCAAAGGCTGGGATCTTCCTGTCTCCAGGAGACACTTCATCAGCTAACGTAAATGGCATTAGCACCGCTTTCTGTGGTCAACAGAGCCTACCTTCACTCTTTCTCAACTGCTCTCCTGCTGCCAATTTCTAATGCTACTGCTTTAAACTGCCACCTTAAAACCACTTGACGAGCAGATGCATTGGTAAATCGCACTCCCTCTGTGTCTGAGTTTCTGGCAGGTGCTTTTTTAATAGGAGAAGGCTTACACAGTTGACTTAGGAAACCTGGGTCTAGATTTATAGGTTGCTGCAATTTGGAGACTTTGACCAGACTCTCTCTTAACAGAAGTAATTGGACTAATTCCTTCTGAGTACACATACCATTTCTGAACTGTGGCTTTTGGAGCTACTCCCTGAGGACGTGGCGATCCATCAAGAATTGGATTCAGAAGCGGAAAAGGACCCTGTACTGTAACATCTTGTGATGCACAGTTTCTCATTGCACATTCCTTAATCACTCTAGTGAGGGAAAGGGCTCCCTTTTCCCAAGCCAATTACCGCTGTTTCATTTCTTTAAATGAGGTAAAGAACATAGTAGAGGCCTCACTGGTCCTCATGGTCCATTTTGGAAAATGCCACAATATGAAGGTTAAGTGACAAATCTCCACTTCACTTTTACACAGGTCCTGCAGGTGCAGTGGGCCCAGTCTTCAGTATGCTTTGAGTTCATCTTTCGGAGAATTAAGGGGTTCCAGAAATTGTGAATTCCAGTCCCATCCCTTTTCTGAAGCAAGTTTTTAGTGGGGAAGTACCCAAAAGCCGTGTATATGTGTTTTTTCCAATAACCTAATGGGCCTAACTGTTGCAATTATATTGTGTTATGCAGGGCCTGCCCCTCCTCAACACTTTATTGGGTATTGTCAGGTACTGCAACAGCTCCTGCTACCCCCAAAGCCCCATAGAATTTAACCTCTTGTCAAGGACTGGGACATTTGAAGGGGGGGAAGATCAACCCAGTTTTATTCAGTAGTTTTCAAAGGGCTCTAGCCACTTGCCCACTCTTGTTCGGTTGCTTCAGACTGTGGCAACCGGAGGCAGCCTGCAAAAGCCTCACAAGTGGTTTCTGCCTCCCTGCACCCTGCCATGGGGCAGGTCCATCGTTGACTGCAGCACATCAAGTCCCAGAGGATTCTCCTTGTGCAGGTGGGCAGTGCTACAGCTGTGACCACCCTTTCCCCAGCAGCCGGGGCTGAGCTCGAGCCAGGGGCAGTTTTGCTGCTGCATCGGTTACACCACGCTACCCACAGCTCTCCTGACGGTTCAACTCCGTCATCCTCTGCCGGTTGCTCATTTAACCCCATCTGGGCCCCGCACCATTAAACCGCCGCACGTGATCGCTCTGCACCCGGGGATATGAGCACAGAGCTCCCTGCCAGCGGCTGGGGCAGGAGCTCACCGCCGACCCGAGACCCCCCACCGCGGCTTCTGGTCCTCACCCCCCTCAGGTCCTTCCCCCGGCAGTGCCGCCGTCTGCCGGCCGCGGCCGAAGCGCTCTGACCCGCAACCCAGCTCGAGCACCCCCGCTGGAGTGCTTCCGGCCGAGGCACGTTCCTGACCAAGGCCCCGGCCTGTCCTGCCCGGCGGCTCGGGGACGGTTCGAGACCTCCAGGAGCGCGCCCGATGGTGACTTCATTGTCACAAGACGAGCGCGGGTGTCGCCGCGGGTGCCGGTCGCTGCCAGAATTCCTCCCAAGGCACCGAACGAGCGCTTTCGGGGTCTGGGAATGCTGCGAGGAGGCGCCTGAGGCGGCGTGGCTCTACCGGCGGGAAGCGGCCACCGGGACTCCTTGCAGCCCAATCTCCACTGCCGGGCTGCAGCAGCCCCCGCACCCGCTCCCACAGCTCCTTCTGCCTTTGGGGGAGGCTGCCTCCCCGCTCTCCCTGCCGTCTGTGTCCCGTCACAACGAGCCACTCTGGACCCCAAAACTTGCTCGCTTCTTCAGCGCCTAACAGTACCTTATTTCCCCTCTCACCAGAGAGACTTCACAATCTGTTGCTGTTTGCCCAGCTTATGCCAAAACTGTATTGCAATTCACTGTGCCCAGGTCCTATCCAGGGAATAGTGCTGACTGTGGTTTTGGGTTACCCCCCTCCCTCTGCCTTTCGGTCTCAATAAGAACTTTACTCCAACTCCCCACCTCTTCAGAACTACTCTCCTCAGAATGTGCCCAGACATTTCCATCCCAGTCCTCCACGTCTGGGACTGCACTCAGCTTCTGAATTTGAGCAATACAAGGTGCGTGTGTTTGCTTCTGCCAGCAGATTTCAATTCTTTGTTCTAGTGAATGCCTTCAATTTCTCTTTTCAGTTCTTTTGAACTATCTCCACCTGCTTCTCCAAATCATCCCTTCCTGGTCTTCCAAAAAAAAAAAAAAAAAAAAAAAAAAAAAAAAAAAAAAAAACCAAAAAAAAAAAAACCAGTTCTGAGCCTGTACCAAGCACATGCCCCTGATGGGGTTCAGACTAGCTCGCTGCATTAAATTCCTAGTACTCCATTAAATACCAACTATTTTAGTGAAAAGATTCTGTAAAACCATTATTAGCTCTTTTTTATTGAGGCATTTCAAAAACTGACCTCGTGCTCCACCATCTCCCCAGGATTGTTCAGTTCTCTCCAATAGCACCGGTGCGCCAAACCACTTCTTTGCTCAGTGCACGCCTGGGGGAGTAGGGGCACATCTGTGCCTCTGTATTGATCCCTCTATTCACACCTTGCCAACTATGCCAATTTCACTGTCATGGAACCAATAAACTCAGGCTAGTTTTAAGGGACGGAGGAAGGGGAGGACAGGTAGGTGAATGAGGAGGTAGAAATAAGGAAAGATAAAGACAAAATTTCACGTGACACTTTGCCTTTCCATTTTCTAGGATTATGCTACCTACTCATACAAGAACAGTTCTGTATTTAAAAGATGTGCTTTACATAGAATGCTGCAATGGATGACGTATTAAAGGAACCAGAGCAGTCAACTAATATGCTTAAAAAAGTTTGGAATACAGACTGCTGAAAACAGGAGTGCAACTTCTCCATCCAGGTAGTGCTTAGAGAAGACGTTACACTCTCAAGTGATCCATAACCATAGTAACACAATTATGTTTCTCCTTAACCATAATTCTATCTTGACGATGGTTCCTTCATGGCTGGCTTCTCATCCAAATCATCTTTGTCTGTAAGAAAAATTGTATTAGTTATCACTCAGAACTTGGTACTATTCATTAATTTACAGAAATGCTGCTTCACATTTGTTTGACACCTATTAAAAAACATGTATGAAACATTACTTCCGATTTAGATAACTGTTCAAAGCAAAGGAGATCATCTGCTATCAGTACCGCCACAACCTAAACTGAAGCAATACTTTGCATGAAGTATAAATCTCACTACTCCTAGCTTATTATGTTAAATTCCTAGTACTCCATTAAATACCAGCTGTTTTGGTCAAAGTCTTTTGTAGAACCATTACTACCTCATATTTATTACTGCATTTCAGAAACAGACCTCACGTGTAACTAAACACTGAACTACTGCTTAACTTTAAACTGGTTAAAGAAAAGTTGACATTTCCATTGGAAATGGGGTGAGGGAGCAGGGGGGCCCTCTGGAATGGAGTATATTTCATTATGAAAAGTATAGTAATAGTATTACAATGATGAACTCCTGACTGAATGCACAAAAAAATTCAATGACCTACAACATATTTCTAAATAACCACATCTGTTCAGAGTAAAGGCACTACTTCAAACTAATTTTGTGAATTCTCAAAATTGAACTTCAGATTGCTCCACTGCTAATGCACCTTAAGGCTTTTTTTTTTTTAACAGCTGCAAATTACCTCAAGAGTCAGACAAGCACCTTTTCTCCTACTTGCAAGATGGTGATATAGGTAAAGGAAGCATGTTTCCTTTGCTTTTATGTCTCACTTTCCATAAGGAATAAGCATAAAAATAATCTGTACATATACTTGCACAGCAAGGTTTAGCTAGAGCAGGTTATTTATGGTAGTATACCCAGTAACAGAAGGGACAAAATCTTATTGCTAAAGCACATGGATACTTACCTTTCAATTTATGTTTTAAGTCTAATGGGATTTCGTGTACCATTGATGCCATTTCCTCCAGATGTTGAAAGGATACCAGCAAAGATGACAGAGAAGATTTTATTTCATTAAGGGATTTTGGTGTTGGCATCTTTGTAAATTCTTCATCCAAAAAGAAGAGTTCTTGAGGACTGGAAAATTCATCTCTTTTTTCTGGTGCAAGACTTGGGGATGATACAGAGCTTACAGATTCACCTCCACTAAGTAGTTGATGCAGCTCCTTTTTACTCGTAGATGGCGTCTTTTTCAGTGCTTCATGTAGGTTGGACTGCACATGTAGCTTTGATCTTTCAATACCTTCCTCATTTTTTGAGCCACCTGTTACTGTGCTGTCCATTACATCAAAATAAGACTCAAAGCTTGAAGACTGGTTGGCATCTGTGTTACTAAGTACTCCTTCAAGACATCCTTCAAATGTCTCACCCAATATCCCCAAGCAGGCAGTTTCATCACTGACAGAATTTAACAATGAAGATACATTCCAGTACAGCATCCCACTCATTAAGGAACCCTGAAAACACTCTGATGGTAGAACATTTGTTCCACAAGTGTTTTCTGAACATACGCCTGTAGTATTCATGATGCTCTTTACATATTGAGAAGTATGTTCTTCTAGATCATCTACAGAACTGTTGTTCAAAACAGTATCCTTTAACTCCTGTGCTTCACTTCTCTCACTTTCTTGTATTCCAGATGATTCTGAAACTGGAGATTCAATATGACTTATCCTCATCTGCTTTTGAGGTCTAAATTCTGTAGCTCTTAATCGGGACTTGCTTTCTGACAAGGCAGGATCAAAGTCAGGTACAGAAGATGCAGAGTCAAAGCACTCAAATCTAGAGTCTCCCATCTTCTTACAGATGTAAGCATCCACTGGAGCTTCTTCTATTGTTACCTCAGGTAGGTTCAGCTTTATGTCTGATGAGTCCTCAGTCTTAATAGCTTTTCTCCATGATCTTCTGACTTCTGTAACTAAATAGAACAAATCAAGGAAAAAATTGATTCTATCCTGGTTTCAGCTGTAACAGTAATTTATTTTTTTCTTACTAGTAGCTGGTGCAGTGCTGTGTTTTGGCTTTACTCTGAGAAAAACGCTGATAACACACCAATGTTTTAGTTGTTCCTCAGTAGCGTTTACCCTGATCAAGGACTTTTCTTAACGCTCTGCCAGTAAAAAGGGGCACAAGAAGCTGGGAGGAAACAGAGACAGGACACCTGACCCAAACCAGCCAAAGTACACTGCTGTCCAGGTTATTCATGAGTGTGAAACATGCTGCAATTAAGCAAGCCAAGTGGTTAAAGCCTCTCTGGTATGGAGGACAATGGCTGAAGTACAAATATCGGAGGCTTGGCAGATTGACTACTTCACACTCCCACCGACCCACCAAGGCAAGCGCCATGTGCTTACCATGGTGGAAGCAATACCGGATGGCTGGAAACATATGCTCTCCCCCACACCACTGCCCAGAACACTATCCTGGGCTTTGAGAAACAAATCTTGTGGTGACACAGCACCCCAGACAGAATTGAGTCAGACAATGGGACTCATTTCCGGAACAACCTTATAGATACTTGGGCCAAAGAGCATTGCATTGAGTGAGTATATCACATCCCCTACCATGCACCAGCCTCTGGTACAGTGGGCTGTTAAAAACTACACTGAGAGCAATGGGTGGTGGGACTTTCAAACATTGGGAGACACATTTACCAAAAGGCACCTGGTGGGTCAACACCAGAGGATCTGCCAACAGGGCTGGCCCAGCGCACTCAGAACTTTTACATACTGTAGAAGAGGATAAAGTTCCTGTGGTGCACATAAAGAGTTAGCTGAGGAAGACAGTCTGAGTTATTCCTGCTTCAGGTAAAGGCAAACCCACCCTTGGGATTGTTTTTGCTGAGGGACCTGGATATACTTGGTGGGTAATGCAGGAAGACAGGGAAGTCCAGTGTGTATGTCAAAGGGATTTAATTTTGGGTGAAAACAGCCAATGAACTTAATTATATGCTGTTGCCTGCTATATAACACTTCTATAGCATCTAAATGCCTATCTCTGCCACCCTGGGCTTTGAAAAGAAAACATATGCTGTCATGATCATCAGCACAGAATAAAGTCACAGGAAAAGCCAGCAGCAACAGTGGGAGTCTCCCAGTACTGTCCTGAGGTCACCAGTGATTGAACCTGACTTCTATTCAGTCATCACCCCAAAGAAGAATACACTCCGATGAGACCAGACACATTCAGTCATGTCACCAGCAAGCAAGAATCCAACACTACAGTCTCTCCTGTCCTGAAAGACAGTTACAACAGGTAAAGCCCAACATGAACTTAGCAAACTTTATAGGGATGGTCTACAGACTAAGGAATGATATCTGTCTGTGTGTGTGCATGTATGTATCTCTCTGAAAGACAAAAAGTAACGGCATGTTGAAAAAACTGCGGGGCCTGAGCATGATGTAAATGGCATGGAGAAAGGGGTGGACACTGTCCTGGGTACAGCTGTAACAGTTACTTTTCTCCTTAATAACTGGTGCAGTACTGTTGTCCTGGGTTGAGCAGCAGCAGTCATTTTTCTCCTTCTTAGTAGCTGCTGAAGTGCTGTGGCTTTGACTTTCGGGAACAGCACTGATAACACCAATGTTTTTAGTTGCTGCTCAGTAATGGTTACTCTGACCAAGGACTTTCTGAGTCTTATGCTCTGCCAGGGAGGAGGGGAAGCTGGGAGGAAGCAGAGACAGGACACCTGACCCAAACTAGCCAAAGAGGTATTCCATACCACAGCACGTCACGCCCAGTATATAAACTGGGAGCAGTTACCCAGAAGAGCTTGAGAGCTAGTCAGGTCAGGCTGGGTTATCAGCCAGCAGGTGATGAGCAGTTGTATTCTCTTCCCTTGTTATTTCCCTTATTATTATTGGTGGTAGGAGCAGTGGTTTTGTGTTATACCTTAGTTACTGGACTGTTCTTATCTCAACCTGTGGGAGTTACATTCTTTCAATTTTCCTCCCCATCCCTGCGGGAGCAGGGGGAGAAAAAAGGGAGGAGTGAGCAAGCGGCTGCGTGGTTCTGAATTACCAGCTGGGCTTAAACCACGACAGAGGCTTATAAGGATAAATGTGTATCCTCTAAGCCTCAAAAAAGGGGAATTGTAAGCTGAAATGCTAAGTTGTAAATTCAAACCACTCTGTTAATTGTAAGCTGTAAATTGGGACTCCTCTGTTGAGAGCAAGATGGGGCTGGTTCTTCATGCTAATGAACAAATCGGAGCAAACTGACCTAAACTGTGGACATAATTGTTAAGTAATTCACAAATTGCACAAGTGCAAGCAAAGAGGTCAATCAGCAGACACAGTGAGGAAGACTATCGATGGCCACCAGAGACCCCTCAACCACCACCCAGCAGGGAAGCACACGTGTAATTAAAATGCAAATACTGTAATTTTGCGAAACAATTGAGTATACCTTAATGCCATAATTTCATTAGGCCTACTATGTTGTGTTACAGGGGAAGCCTGTAAGGGTTGCAGCTTCACTGAAATAGTTATCTTCTGTGACATGTACAAAGTCAATGAACTTACCACATTCTTCAACAGTGGGTAGTATACAGTCAGTTTCCAACTTATACAGATTTTCTGGAGTTCGGGGAATTTGTCTTCTTGTTATAAATGGGTCAAAAGACAATGAGATAGTAAGATCTTCTAATGCCATTCCTTTTCTCTCACCAGTCAGAGTCGACTCAGACACCACTGCTTCTGCAACCTGTAGGATTTTAGAAAAGGGAAATCATAGAATCATAGATCATCTAGATCCTGAGAAAGCAAAATCACCACCTCTTTATTTCTGTTAGTTACGGCTCAAAATAAATCCACTGTCTAAATGATCAGAAGAGTTTTGAATCTCCTGACTCTTCTTTTTTGAATCTTCTGACTCACAATGACCGCAGTGTCCTACAAACACAAAATTAAGATAGGGGACTAAAATCAGAACTCAATTCTAAGTACCCTCACCATCTAGGTTTAAGTATTAAAAGTTACATAAATCATACCATGATAGAACTGAAAGTTCTATTCATTTCATCATGACTTGAAAATATGATAACTGCACAAGCTCCATGCTTTCAGGGTGTACATAACTGGGTAGTCACCCCTAAAAGTTAGGGATGTCGATTACCATCTAGCAGAAAAAAGTAACTTTTGACATATGCAAATTACAAAAGGCACGTTATAATTAGTAATTGGTTCTCTGAACTTAATGACCATTTATTTAACAACGGGGGGGGGGGGGGGGGGGGGGGGGATAAAAATAAAAAGACTGTTCCTAACCACTTCTGCCAGCTCATCTCTGGCTTTCTCAAGAGGGCTTTTGACAGGATAACCTGCATTCTCAACCGTTTCTGAAATGGAAGACTCATCCTTTCTGTTTCTTAACGTATCTTGAGACACAGGCTTTTTTTCCACCTCCCAAGTTTCAATATGCAAGTCCTAGAGAAATACACAAGAATTGTCAAATCTTAAGTGTCAGAATAACAGAATAAAGAGAAAACTACTGTGCAAATTCTGAACAGCCATAACCTCAGTGTTTAGTCAATAAAATATTTCAGTCTTCAATTCTAACTAAACAAATACTTTTAGAATTGTATTTAAAGTAGGACGCAAGTAGCGGCTAGGACAGAGTGTTGCACAGAGCACAGATGACACACCTGCAACTACCTTGAACATTCTCCAGGATAAAGGGGGAGGACCTTAAAAAGGCTAGGAGGATGGTAAGGTTAATAAATGGTTAGAACAGTGGTGCTGTAGTCAGGGGTTTAGGTATCTAAAACATAGGACTCAGTTTGGGAGGCCAGGTCTGCTGGTGGAGCTTAGCATTACAGAATCTGCTCCAAGGTTTTGCCTGGCACAGAGGTGAGACTGACTGGTCTGTATTCCCTGGGTCATCCAATTTCTTCTTGAAAATGGGGGTTATATTTCCCTTTTTCCAGTCATTGGGAACTTCACCTGACTGCCATGATTTTTCATGTATGATGGATAGTAGCTTAGCGACTTCATTTGCCAGATCCTTGAGGACCCAAGGATAGATTTCATCAGGTCCCATGGACTTGTGCACATTCAGGTTTTTAAGATGGTCTCAAACCAGATCCTCTCCTACAGTGGGCCTAGGGTCTTCATTCTCACAGTCCCTGCATCTGCCTTCCAAGACTTGGGTGGTGTGGTCAGAGCATCTGCCATTGAAGACCGAGGCAAAGAAGTTCTTTACTGTAAGGGTGGTGAGGCACTGGAATAGGCTGCCCAGGAAGTTGTGAATGCTCCATCCCTGGCGGTGTTCAAGGCCAGTTTGGACAGAGCCTTGGGTGACATCATTTAGTGTGATGTGTCCCTGCCCATGGCAGGGGGTTTGGAACTAGATGATCTTAAGGTCCTTTCCAACCCTAACTATTCTATGATTCTATACTACACTGAACAATTGTGCAACAGACAACTATACAACCAAGTTGCTTTTAGGCACCTTATAACCCTTAAGGTCACACACAACTTAAACATCAAATTCTGACCACTGCTCACACCAAAAAGACAAGCAAACAAGCAGAGAATCGGTGACACACCAAATGTTGTATTTGAAGTCAACTTCCTACTGTCCTTTCCTAAAGCTTGATGAAGTCCCCAACAGCTTTTAGAGTTTTCCAGGACTGACTCAAGATGTGCAAAAACACTACAGGAAAAAAAATACAAAACAAAACACACACACACATCCCCCCCCCCCCCAAAACCAGAAAAAATTACAGCCCTCTCCCTGAAATATTAACTCCAGGTTTTGTTCAATGTAAAAAGTAAATATCTTAAGTTTAACTTCTCTGACAGGCAGGAAGTTACTGAAGAATTACCTGTTCAGTTAACAAGTCTCTGTGTTCAGATGCTTTTGACACCTCCAGAGCCACTGAAGAGAAACTTTGGGGGGGGGGGGGGGGGGGGGGAGGGGGGAAAGTATTTTAGAGACAGATAAAGCAAGTGGCATGCAAGTCTTAGTAGAAGGCCATTACATCTTATGTGCCCCGTATCTGTCCGTTACGATTCCCCTCAATTCGTCCCGGTCATCAGAAGGCAATTTTACTATAGGGAGAGCATGTGACAATTAGAGCAGATTTAGCCCTAGCTGTGTATCAGCCTCCCAAAGTTATTAATCAAGTTTTTAATAAAGTTTTTCCCTTGATTAAAAAAAAAAAAGCAAACACATTTTGTAATACATTTTATAAACAAGTCCTCTATATTCTCCAATATAACTGAAAAACATAACTACAAAGTCTTCTGGAGACTTCAAGTTCATTTCCCTGTTTTCCCTAAATACGCTTCCTCTGAATCCCCTTTGGCACCCACAGGTATGTTCTTATGTGAACTTACTGATATTTAACAATAACCTGGCTATAAAAAACTTCAGTCTTCTAACTTCTGATGAGTGTAGTGCTAATAGCATAGATGACTAAAATGTAAGATGCAGTCCCCACTTGCTAGGAAGAAGGCACCTTAAAACATTAATATTTGCTGTTATCTATCTTTAGAATCACAAGCCAACAAAAAAATTTATGCTGTATGAAGTCACTAAGGGAAATCCAGGCTTTAATTTTTAACTAGTTGGACAACCTTTGGGACTTCCATCCAACTACATGTACTGATGTCTTAAGAACAGTACAACCTTCTTTTGCCAACTCCCTTTGTCCCCTATTAGACAACTTTCAAGTATGACATACAGTCATACTTGAAAGTTGACTATGTGTTTGGAATATGTGTTATTCAGAAGGTTACGAACCTTTCCACAGTTCAGTTAAATGCCAATAGGCCAAAGCTTTCTGGAACACCATTGTTCTGTATTCTGTCTTTTACTGGAACTGCAGTAAGAGAAGCTACAGCACAAAGCAATTTTAGAAGACTTAGTGAGTTGTGGTTTTGGAGGGGGTTTTAACCACAAAAAGAGGGCTCATCTGTGAATGTCTCCTCTTTTATTCCCAGGCTGTACTGAACATACTGCGTACTTCAGCCCAGCCTCAGAAACCAAAATCTGTTTTCTCCACCTGTCTCTTAAAGCTTGAAAGAACGCAGTCAAAAAGAGGGATAAAAACCTTGCAACTTTGCCACTGCACATGCTATTCAGTAGCAACCAGTTGATCAATCAGTCACCAGCTGCAGCAAGTGGCAGTTACTTTTGGACTATCTTCCTAAATCATGTGGGTGTAAGGAGTGGGCTACTGCAATATTCCACTAAGGATCAAGAGATGCAATATATGCAACTCCAATAAGTTCTATTTTTTTTCTCCACTGCTTTTTTACCAGTTATCTCATTAACATCATACCGTGGTGGTGTTGATTTATCCATCATAGTTTCTAATGCCCCATCATCTTTCTCACAACTTTCTTCAGTAATAGAGTCCAAAACATCTAGAAAAGCAAGCCAACAGTTTTATTATTGCTTCCACTTCTTTCTACTCAGGCTTCCCAGACAACAAGTGACTCAGACCACTTCTGTAGACTAGTCACAGGATAGGCTTTCTGAGTATTATTAGTACATAAGCAGGACAGAGCAATCAATTCTTCTGCTCAGGTACCACCTGAAGCCACAGACAACACCAGCAGCCTGTATTTACTTGTGTTGTTCCCAAATATATGTTCCACCCTCCTCCAAACTACAACCCCGGCCACACATTACCCCCCTCCTCTCTGCATTTGCTTCAGTTGTGCGGCACATCAATTCCAAAAAAGCAAATTCCACCCATGTTTTCTCCACTATCTTCATCTGCATTTATTAATAAATAAATGTGTGGACATACTCATCCCTCTGATCAATGCTGCATCAGCCCAAGTGCCCAGGCAAAGCAAGGCACACTGTAAGGAAATGTTTTGCATATTATCAGAGGTATACATACCTCTCAGCTCAGGACTCTCTCAAAAAATAAGTATTTATTTTGGTACATCATTTGGATAAACACCCAAAGTTTAACCTCGGCATTCTCTACTAACCCTAAATTGCAGCTTCTGTAAACATAAATCACACTTCTTTTTGTATTCACCTCAACACCACCTCAGAAATCTAAGTTTATTTGGAGTTTGCAATGTTAACTTTTTTTAATGTACCATATTAACCAGAAGAAAGTTTTCCTAGTGGCTGGATTCTCAGATCACGCATCTTAACCACAAAGTGGAGAAAATGCCACAGACAAAAACTTGTCTCAAGCTTTCCAGTATTACCAGAAGCTCACAGCATTACTGCACAGTGCTTTCATCTTTGAGATTTAAAGCAAACTACCTCCCATCTGCAATTCTATAGCCTTTTCCTTTGCAGCTTCTAGCCTTATACTTACATACCCCTAGACTACTGGAGCAGCGTTTTCGCCATCTCCCTACTGCTTTGCATCTTGACATTCCAACATGTATCTACTATGTCATTTTTCCTAAAAGGGACTGCAAACACAGACTATTCAAGCTGTCTTCCTCCTTTTCCACCCTTGCTTTTCAGCTTCTAGTTATCTATAACTCTACACTAGTGACAGTCAACTCTTTGTTAGTAAGCACTACCCAGTAAAATACAGTCATCTTATCAGCCAGTTAACATGGGCAACATCCATGTCTGATCAAAGGGAGTTCTAATCATCATTAACCTCATAACCGAAAGCAACCAACATAGAGATCAAGTAAGGTCCTGATCAAATAGCACAGTCACTGTAGAATCAAGTATTTCAGAATGCACCAGGGAAAGATGCTTTCCTAGTAGGACACCTTTAGTTTCTTTTCCCAGCTGACCAATGGGAAAAGTTTTAATCTTCTTTCTCTCTTATTACTCTTCTAACCTGAAGCAACTTTTACTGTCAAATGTTTTCTCTAGAATCCAAGAAAAAATCATTACATGTGGAAGTCTGTCTCAATATCCTGAGTGTGAGAACAAAATACCAAACAGATCCAGTGTTGTTTTTTTGCCATACTAAAAGCTTCAGAGAATCTGAAGCAGGTCAAGTGAGGTAGTCCTCCCTCTCTATGCAGCCCTGGCAGGGCCTCACCTAAAGTACTGTGTCCAGTTCTGGGCCACCAAGCACAAGAGAGATGTGGAATGCCTGGAGAAAGTCCAGTGAAGGGCTACTAGAATGATTAAGGGTCTGGAAAAATCTCTCAGATGAGGGAACACTGAGAAGCTGGGCCTGTTTAGCCTAGAGAAGAGAAGCCTCTGTGGGGATCTAATCAATGTGTGTAAGCTCTGAATGGAGAGCATCAAGAGTATAAGACAAGGCTCTTCTCAGTGGTGCTTTATGACAGGATTAGAAGCAACAGGTGTAAACCAAACCACAGTACATTTCACCCAAACATGATGAAGAAATTATTTACTGCGAGGCTGGAACAGGTTGCCCAAATAGACTGTGGAGTCTCCTTCCCTGGAGATATTCAAGAGCCATCTGGACACAAATCAGAGTTACATGCTCTAGATGCTCCTGCTTGAGCAGAGGTGTTGGACTAGGTGCCCCTGGTGGTCCCTTCCAAGCTCAACCATTCTGTGCTTCTGTCATCTCTGAGATACAACAAGGCTGAAAAATCTAAGGCAACTGTGGCAAAGATCCATTATCAAAGACTATCAAAGATACTTGCAAAACCAGTGGGGAGTCTTTTCAACACCACGTAACTTTTAACAAAGTTAACAAAGTAGCAGGGTGAAGGAAAAAAAACACAAACTTCCATTCACTGACCTGAAATTGATAGTAGATGCTGACAAAAACCTTGATCTTCCTCTGCAACTCTAGAAGAATGGTGCTGAACAGCTGTTAACTCCTTTCAAAAGAAAGGAAAATTACACAACTTTCCTTTCAAAAGGAAAAAAATTACGCAAGCAGTCCAAGAAAATCTGCATGTCAATAGCAATTTACAGACAACTATTTACAGCAGCTTTTCTGCAAGCCAGTTCAGACTCAACATGAAACTTTTCCTTTCTGCTGGGTAGCTAGGCAAGGGTAGAATCTCAGATCCCTGTATCAGTGCAAATGACTGAAAGATAATTTCCATTCTGACATCAAGCCCATCACTATAAAAGAGAAAAATGGAACTCAGCAGTTGTTCAGACTGACAGCACATGACAGCTCAGTTTCCACAGGGAAATAGACATGGACAAAATCAAAACCAAATCAGCTTGCTCTTATGCTAATCTACTGCTTTAAGAAGATGGTTGTATCCCCCATCTTATATGAAGATACTAGATGTCATCAAGTCAAATGTACCTTCTTTAAGAAAGACTACTTCATAAAGCAATTTCTGCTATACTGTGTTATCTGATTCCCTAGCCTTGCAGATAAAGCTTAAGTCTTGCAATAAAAACACACCAGCTTAGACATACATCCTCTCACCTTCACTCTTTCTCTCCAATTTATCAGATTCTGATGAAGACTACTTACTCGATCCTGATTTAAGCTGAAATAAAAAGGATATAGGCCAAGAAAGCTTTTCCACTTCACTTTCCAGTTTTCCTGTTCTCTAGAAATAGATTCAATTGACACACGATGCTGTTGCTCTATTTCTAGCCTGTAACATATGAGCATGGAAAATGAACATAAGACATCTGTTGGTGGAGGTAACAGTTCTGCATAAAGATGGATAGTATTATGTACCCTTCCTTACCCTGCAAAATCTGATATACATCCATGCATTTGTGCATCCACTAAGAACTGAAATTCACAAGCTAAAAAGCAGCTGCTAGGTAGCCTTCATGTTTCTTACACTTGAATTGGAAGAACTACATTAAAATAAATGCATACTATGAGGTACACACCTGAACTTTCCCTAAGCCAGTTTCAGATAAAGTTTTAAAATCCCAGAACTGATTAAACATGAGAAATAAAATAAAAATCAGGTCAATTATCTGTCCTGGTTTCAGCTGGGATAGAGTTAATTTTCTTCCTAGTAGCTGGTAACAGTGCTGTGTTTTGGCTTTAGCCTGAGAACAATGCTGGTAACACACCAGCATTCTAGTTGTTGCTCAGTAGCACTTACCCCCATCAAGGACTTTTTGGTCTCTCATGCTCCACCGAGGAGGGGCACAAGAAGCCAGGAGGAAACAGACACACAACACTTGACCCAAACTAGCTAAACAGGTATTCCATACCACAGCACGTCATGCCCAGTATATAAACTGGGGGGAGCTACCCAGAAAAGCAGGTCAGTCTGGGTATCAGCTGGCAGGTGGAGAGCAATTGTGTTGTGCATCAACTGAGTTTTCTGAATTTTCATTTCATTTTTGCTGTTCTCTATTATTATTGCTGATCTTATTTCTATTATCACTATATTTTACTTTATTTCAATTATTGAACTGTTCTTCTAACCTGTGGGTTTTTCATTGTTCCAGTTCTCCTCCCCATCCCGCTCAGGTGCATGGTACATAGTTAGCAGCTGGGTTTAAAACCATGATTGCAAAATTAAACCTCCTAGCAAAGGAGGTCATGAGGAACAAAGCTGAAATATTAGCAAAGCAAGGGCAAAAAGCTGACACTAGAGAAAAATCTCAGAATTTAATCAAGAAAAATGTGAATTTCCCAGGGACAAAGGAAGAAGACTGAACCAATACGTTTTCATTACAAACGGTATTATTTTAGAAAAGACTCCAAGGTAGGAAGACATGATCTGTAGACTAAAGAACAAGGAAGCAGATAGTTTCCAGACAATTACCTCAACACTTTCAAACCCTGTAGTGATTTCTTGCAGCACATACGCTTATTCTCAAGTACAGAAAGACATTTTTCTAATTCGGACTGAAAGTGTTCATCTCTCAATGTCCTGAGGGCTTCATTTAATAACTGGGTAACTGCTACGAAATTGAGGCTTTTAGCTTCATATGCATTCCCCGTAAAACGCTTGAAGTACAGCAAGAAAAAAAAAAAATTAGTGAACAGCATCAATATCAGAAAATTGTGTCTTCTGTAGTCAGAGAGGGGACACAAAGTTACACTTGAAATTTTTATTCAGTTCCTGATTGTTTCATGTTTAAAAAAAAAACTCTAGATTTAAGCCTCAGGTTTTATTTTCTAGAATCAGCTGCTTAAAAGCAGCCTATAAAGCAATATGAACTAAGAAAGCTTCACTAATGAGGTATTGTTTAACCACTGCCCCAAAAGATATGGCAGGCCTAAACATCGCCATATACTACACACTGGAAACAGAAGACCATTAGTTAAAACAACAGTTAAAGTAGACAACCTAGTTTTAATTTCTAAGCAACAAAAAAACCAAAACAACAATTTACCAACATAGTTAAAGTGTTCATGGTTGAAACATAATTAATACAAATCAGCAGCATAATCATAACAAACTTCTACATAACAACTAGACATTCTATATACCCTTGAGCAAACCTCTTACCACCTGTTAAGTTTTTGTTTGTTTCTTTTGTTTTGATTTTTTAAAAAAAGTACTGGATTACACCCTGGTGACAAAGGACAAGCAAGGACAAAAATTACTTACTTGGTACACGTAGTTTTCAACTTTGTGACTCAAAAACTGTGGAACGCTGACAACAATTTTAGTTCCATCCAAAATGGCACCATCTTCAAGTACATCAAGTACAGAATCCACAACTTCCTTTTCTTTTTTCAGAGACGTAAGCATTCCCATTATAAGCGTCCACATGCTGCGGACCTTAACAGGCAAGAATAATAAAAATGCTGTGTGAATGTTTGGCATAATACCTATAATGACAGAGTATCAGAACAGCATAAAGGCGGATGAAGGGGCTAGCATAATCACAGATAAACAAGTGGAGTTAACAGTATCTGAGAGTAAATGCCACAGAAACATAAGAAATACACTAAGCTGCCACAGCAGAAAAAATACTCACCTTTTGAATTCTCTCAGTTTTGTCATTTCTGTTTTCAGTATTTTGTTTCATCCTATACACACACGCAAAACAAAAATTCATATGGAATACAATTAAAGTAGAGCTCGTATTTCATAAAATTGAGTAAAAAATTGATTATATATAAGCCAACTTGGTCACGATGTAAAACACTTACTTCCAAGACTGTATTTGGAGGACTGCATATTCAGAATTTATCCGGTTTTTGGCTTCAATTAAAAGCCTAAGAAAAAAGTTAAGTTACCACAGATATAAAACAAAATTTAAAAATCCAAATTTCTAATCTGCTATTCTCAGAATTACTTACAAGCAGTATCTAATCATGTACATTCTTTCCAAGTCTGCACACCGAAGCAGTTTTGGAATCATTAAAACAAAAAAAAACAGGACAACAAAAACACCACCACACACAAAACAACCCAAAACCAAATAAAAAATCCACACACAAAACACACGTGACTTCCTCACAGTGACTTTGCACAGAAAGACAGCCAGGAAATCCACCAAGATATTTGTAAATTAAGCAATTAAGCTGTCACTTATTCTATTGCAATGAAACAGACCAGTCCTCTGGTATGGAGCTATGATACATGCACTGAAACTGCTCTTTTACCTACAGTAAAACTCTTTCTTCTTTCCTCCCATTTAATGAACAGCTTGCAACTGTCCATCCAAGTGCTCCAGTCATGTAAACTATCCCACCCAAATTCTGTAAATTCCACTGACATATAATTCTTTGCCCACACAGAAAGTTCCACTTATTCCTCTAACTGGGAATGTTTTACATATACAAAAATAAAGCAAAGTGAAATAATTTAGGATTATGCCAATAAAATGTGTCCCGTAGTGATCAAGCAAAGGCCAAATGTTTCACCCTGAAACAGTTACATTCTAAGATACGACCCTTCAGATGTTAAGCAATCATAGTGCTATACGTGTGGAATTACTTGATCATTTTTAATGCCCAAGTAACCATCTCTTCCAAAATATAGCATCTCCTATACTACAAAACCAACTTGTTTAGACTATTACACTTCATAAAAGACCCTACAAACAGTAGAACTGTCAATTAGAGGTAAAGTGGAAAAAAAATGGGAGAAGCTCAACAGAACTCATGATGTAAAGCAGCTGCAGCCTCCTCAAATCCTTTTAACCACACACACAAAAGGCAGACTTTTATGAAAACACTCCTTTTAAAATATATCACTTACCATGCTTTTTTCTGATATTCTTGAATAATGAAGTGTTCCTTTAGAAAAATTTGCAGAAGCTTATTGTATGCAACTCTGCATCTTGCCTTTGCCATGTACATATTCCTACATCTCAACTTTACAGCTTTGGCAATAAGTTTATCAGTGCCTAAATGGAAGTTAGGATGGATTACATCATTCAGTTTTAGCAAACTGACAACTTTCTAAATCTTCCTAGTTTGAAATGGAAGAAAAACAAATCAAAATGCTCATTTTAACTAGACTGAAATAGAGTATGCAGTGTACTGCCTTTTTTCCAGTTCTTTCTGTTGTATACATCCTCATTCCCTCACCCCCTTTCCCAATTCTTTAGGTAATAAAACAACACAAGATTTCCAAGAACAGTCAACAGCTCTGATCCTTCAGTATTACTCAGGCTGTGAGAATGAGTATAGTATAACAGTCCAATACTTCTGAACAGACCACTGCTTGCGTGGGGACTGGTGAACAGCATTACACAGGCGAACCTTGGAGCAAGACCCATAAAGCAACAGAAAGCAAAGCAATCTGCATTGTTATATCAGCAGTAGCTGACAGCAAGTAGACAGAACTCCATGAAAGATTTTGAACTGAACAGACAACTCAGAACTACCTTAAAACTGTTGGCATATACTAAAGACTTGATGAATTCACTGTCAAACATTACAAATGAAGCATTTTCATTGTTTCATTACAACTTACCTACAGAATTCTTTTTCATGTCCTCAACCAGTACGTGCTTTGCAAACAAATAGAACATACGAATAAATTTAAAGCCTCCAGGAGAAATTAATGAAGACGCTGTAACATGTTGAAGACAGCCTTTGTGTTTCTTCTAGAAAAATTAAATTGGTTTTTAAACATAAATTTGACCTAAGAAATTAAGCCTAAACAACAGCCATTTAGCAAAACATTGCAGCCTACTTGTTATCAAGGCTAATGCAAACCTTAACTATTTTGCCACTACAGCTGACACCCACTCTCGCCAGAAAAGACTAAAACTTTTTGAATGTTCCACCCATCATCCCAAGTTCTGCATGTGAGAAACAGTTTCAACATACAGACTGAAATCAGTGTTGAGTAATGTTGTGGTTTAAGCCCAGCTGGTAACTCAGAAACATGCTCACTTACTCCCCGCACTCCTTTCTCCTCCCACTCCCAGAGGGATGGGGAGGAGAATCGAAAGAATGTAACTCCCACGGGTTGAGATAAGAACAGTACAGTAACTAAGGTATAACACAAAACCACTGCTCCTACCACCAATAATAATAAGTGAATAATGATATGGGAAATAACAAGGGAAGAGAATACAACCGCTCACCACCTGCTGACCGACACCCAGCCTGATCCAAGCAGTGGTCTAGCCCTTCCAGGTAACTGCCCCCAGCTTATATACTGGGCATGCCCTGCTGTGGTATGGAGTACCCCTTTGGTTAGTTTGGGTCAGGTGTCCTGTCTCTGCTTCCTCCCGGCTTCCCCTCCTCCCTGGCAGAGCATGAGACTCAGAAAGTCCTTGGTCAGAGTAAACATTACTGAGCAACATCGGTGTTATCAGCATTGCTCCCAGGCTGAAAGTCAAAACTACAGCGCTGCTACTAAGGAGAAAAACAACTGCTGCTGCTGAATCCGGAAGAGGTAAATGTTAGAAACCTCTGCCCTCCTCACCCACAACTGGTAATACCTGCCTTCGAAAAAATACGTTTTCTTTCCTGTTTTCTCCTGAAGTCATTAATGAGTGTTCTTTGCTCTGCTTTTAGCTTACTCAAAGATATTGCATTATTAGCTTTTATCTTTTGCATTATTACTAAAAAATAAAAGTGTTCCAGTATAGAAAGACCTGATTTCTACACCTATCATTAAAATGAAGGCAGCATGATAAGATAACATTAACTAATGGTACCTGAAACCATCAATTTTGGTTTGCCTCTTTCCTGTTAGTAAGCTCAAGTTAAAGTTTAGCCCATTTCCCCATAAAGAAAGACTTATGGTAAAAAAAAAAATTCCTGCACCTGAAACCACTCTCACAACAATAAACACCTTCTGAGTTAACTAAGGCAAGCATCTCTCAAGTTGAAGAAAATTATTCTCACCCAGACATGAGGAACCCTGTGGAACTCTGTTTACTCTACCATTTACTCTACTCTAATACCATTATCCAGAAGAAAGCCACAGCAGTTTTAAGACCCAGGATTAAGTCTCTCTCATCTAAATTCCACCATGTCACATTGTTTTCCTCAAACAAGTCTAAGATGCAACTATGTGAAATAAGACTATATGAAATAAAACTAACTTCTTTGGTAAAACAATCTTCTTTAAAACTCTTATTTAAAAGCACTATGTATTCTTTCAAAAAAAGGAATGAGCTTACAGTAAGCAGCAGAGCGTCAATTTCCACCTTCATAATACTCACTTCAATGTCTTTCAGCCATATAAAACACTGCTTCGTAAAACACGCACCCGCAGAGACAGAGTTTCTTTCCATTTAAAAAGGATGGGGAAAAAGAAGAAGAAAAAAAATCAATTTCAGGACATGTAAAATATTAAGTTACCTAATTAACCATTTTAAGAACAAGGCTAAGACAAAGATTTCCCAGTGATGCCTCCTGGAGGAGTCAGAAAATGAGGAGATATAGCCTACAACAAGAATAGCTAAAAGTTTGTTAAATGACAACACTTTCTTGCCATAATACAGTAATTATGGTCTATTTCTGAGACAGATTTGTCTGCACCTTTTTTTAACTCAAGAGAAAGGAAGAGGGGAAAAAAAGAGTCAGAAAACTGACAATTTCACATCCCTGGTCTTTCTCCAGCCACTTCGTTTAACGTGTTAGCTAAAACGGCACAGCTATATGAGGAAAGGCATTAAGGAAGACGGGATTCTTGCCTCATTAAAGATCTTGGCAGCAATCCATAAATGGGAAGCGTTACTCCCTCCTTGGTTAGGGAAATTAATGGGAAAGTTAGATTACTTTGCGGCTATGAAAGTTTTTACCAACAGGTGGCATCTATAACTCACGAAGTTACAGCCACTTTCAGAAACGCCTACAATTAAGGCAAGCTTTCTGATACATTGCAGAGTTGTGATCAAAAGGAAACAAATTCTGACGGCATATTCTTCTTCCACGGCATTCCTTCAGAGACACACACACACACACACACACACACACACACACCCAGCAGCTGCATAAATCGCGTTCTTGATTACATGCACAGCACCAACCTCACAAGCCCGAAACTCACTTACCTGAGAATCATTGCTGCCCGAGCCGGATCCAGCTTTTCAAACAAGAAGGTGGCAATAACGTGAAGCGCACCGCTATTCGGTATGCTGAACATCTTTCTAATACACAAATAAAGAGCCACATCAGATGCAGCTACCATACCGAATTAACACAGCATATTTTGCTGACCGCTCAAGATTACAAAGTACTACTTTGCATTAAAAGGCACCTCTGCTGCAAGGCGATGCCTGCCCCTTCCCTCCCCACTTCCTTTACCTTCCTTCCTCATGCTGGGCGCTGCCTGCTGAAACCCAAGACCTTGCTCAGGGACCGAAGGCGCCATTCCCCTCCCTCCCCAGCCCGCTTCTCCCTCACACTTACGTTCCCAGTACCAAGTGGGAGGCGTCGACAGTCTTCCGCTCGAAGCCCAAGGCCAGTACGTACAACCAGAGATGGCGTTCCTCCCACTTGCATCCCATAGCGCCTCACGGAGCACCCACCACTGATACAGTTCGGAACGCGGCCCACCAAGCGGACGACACACCGCCGTCACTTCCCGCCGCCCGTTATAAAAGCGCGCGCGGGCGCCAGCCCCGCCCCCCCGCGGGAGGCCCAAACGCCGCGAGACCTGCCGCCAACCCCGCGGGGGCTGGAGGCTGCGCGCGTGCGCCGCCGCCGTCGCTACGGGGCCCCGCCCCGAAGGGCCGCCGAGCTGCGCGTGCAGGCCGTGGAGGGCGCCTCTCAGGAGGCGGCGGCCTGCAGAGGGCCGAGCGGGCTTTTAACCTGTAGGGTTAAATCATGGGTTCAAACTAACAGTAATGCGCATGGCGGTAAGGTCACGTAGTAGAATACAGCAAACTGCTTTTAACTTGCTGGCGTGTAGGGAACAAGGAATGTCCGGCTGACAGGGGAAGGAACATCACGGGACTGGGAACAACTAAGTAGGCAGTAAATAAGACTAAGGATGCTAGCCTTCCCGGTAACAGACTGGGACAAAATGAAAGCAGGGACATATCACACCACACTTATCATTAGGACATTGCGAGCATAGGCAAGCACTGAGTATGCTGGTGAACATCGTGAACGCAACAGGTGAGCACTGGTGAACACAGCGAGGAAGACTATTGACAACAATCTTAATGTGTAATTAGAATGCAGATATAATTAGCTCCTGGAAATCTCATGAATGTGTGAATTACTGTCTGGAAAAGCTGTAAATATGCATGAGTATGCTAAATACGTAGCTGCTAGTGGCGTTAGGTGCGCTTACCTTTGTAAAATGATCCACGTGTGCACTCGGCACTGCAATAAAGCACACCTGGGTTCTAAAACTCCCAAGTCTTAGGCAGTTTCTTCCACCGTCTTTTGCAGTAACAAACCAACCATGACGCTTAGCATGGAAAACAAGTACAACTCGCAGTGGGCTGTGTGGTTCAGATGTTTATTCCAAGGCATTTCAGTGACTACACTCCAGAGTTTCCACAACAACCAAGCATTACATGACAAGAGAGAGTGGGTGCCAACCTCGCAGCAATCCTACCCGCTGTGCAACACCTCAGTGGCTGTAGCACTGTGCAGCACCTCCGGATTTCCTGCAGTGATACCGGCAGTGCTCTGCGGAGCATCAGCCTGATTCTCAGAAAGAAACTGAACAAACCTGCTTCCAGTCTGGGTCCATTCACCCCAACTCCTACAGAAGTCACCATGTGCAACCAAGTGCAGATTCAATATTCCTTTGCAAATACTTGAGATTGTGTTTAAACATAGGAAGACCATTACTGTCACAAGAAGTATCCCTACCCTCCAATTGTCTTTATCTTTTTTCAGTTTTCTTTTGGCCCACATCTGTTTGTATCTCATTGACCTCTGTTTTTTCTTTACTTCTTACAGTCTCTTCCCCCTTTTTTTTTAACTGTCATCCTTATTTGTGACAAAACTCCTTCTTAAGCATTTACCTTATTTTAGTCTCAGGCCCCACAGATGATAACGTCAGGATGGCATGAATGTTTGCACACAGAAGGCATGTAGAGAGAAAGGGAATCCTTTCGTGCATATAGCAGTCTCGCCAAAGGCAAGCCCTAAGCTTCTAAACTCTCTAGGTACAGAGCCTAACAAAGAGAACCTGAGAGAATTTGAGACAAAGTCTCTTACCCATTCCAGCAGCAAAGAGGTAGATGCAGAAGTGCTTCTCATGTAGAATGAAAGGGGAAATTTTGTGGGCAAATACTCATCAACTCCTATTGTTGGCAGCCCTTTATGAAAAGCACTGGAGTGTTCTTATGGCTGCTGTCAGCCAGAGAACAAATCATCAACAAAGACTTGATCAGCTGGATACACTGTTAGGTTGTATCTGTTTTGTAGAATGTGAGCTTTACACTCATGCTAATGAATTAAAGTAGCATACATTCTTTACATAGAAAAAAAAAAATATATATATATATAATTTTGATGCAACTAAACCATTAGTGATCAAAAAAAATATCCCCAAAATCCCTAAACTAGGATAGGTTCATCTTCAGAAAGGAGAAATCTAAGTTAAACATGGCAGAAGTACATTGTATCAAAAAGATGTTTTTATGCTCTTCTTTATTCAGCTCTTTGCCCTGTAGTGTAAGGGCCATTTGTGCGTGAAAAGTCTTGCTGATCATCTTCATCCAAATCCAGAATGTTTGGGATATCATCTGACTCTGAAGACAGGTCTGTAATAGTGAAATCTGGAACCTGCATAGGAATGAAATCTCAATCAATTTAAAAGTAAAACTAAATAAATTTGTGCAGTATTCCTCACTGAATTCAGGAGGCAAAGATGCTTAGCATCTCTAGAAATCAGACCCAGAATGCTGAATAGAGAGTGAAATATGCTCAGCCATATAACAATCACATAGCATTCAGGCAGACCATACAGTACACAAGATGCAGATCAGCTGCTTAGAATACAGGATTTTATAGTAGAGATCGAACAGAGTTTAACTTGGTGGAGTGTATTTAGTGAAATCGGCCACTAGAAAATTAAGAAAGGAAGTTTTAAAATGTATTTTGCCTTTCTTCTTTCCTTGGGAGCAACGAGCAGCATTCAAAGGAACTTGTCCTGAGGAGCTTGATAATAGATAGCTGTGTACTGTTCTGCCTGTCTACCACATCACACCGTTCCTGAGGAAACAAGTATCTGGAACTGCAATCCCACTCTGTCCTCTGATTTAACCGTATGTACAGTATTCTGCACTGTTAAGCAGCACCAGATTTCAGGAATTGCCAGAGACATTAGTGGATACACGGTTGTTACACACTTCTAAAAATGTTGACTAAGACACTTAGAAGCTTAAGTCCCAACCTTTAAGTCCTTTTAGTAGGACTTAGATTACTTAGGCACTTCTGAAAAATGGGATATAATTAAGCAATTTACTCATATCCAAATGTTTGGGTTTTTTTCTCCAAGTGAAAAATACTTTTATCCATAGTTTGATTCATGGTTAGCTTTAATGTTGATGTGACATACTTGGAGCCAGGCACAGTGTCAGCACATAACAACTGCTGCAAGCAGACAGGACTTTGGTTCTGCATGCACAAAAAAGCAGCAGCTTGAAGAGGCTTCTAGGCATTTGTGTAACTTAAGCTCAGTGTTGACTGGAGAAACAGTTTTAATCCATTTCCTTACTGCAAAATACCTTGCTTATGACTATTTTTATGAAAGACAGTATGCAAGACAAATTTATGCTTTGCCTGCTATGAAGACATGTCAGAAGAACAGAGAGCGCATCAAAGGATAAAGGGATTACTGTTTCAGCTATCAGGTTGTAGACTGCAATCACTCATTCAGTTTCTGAGAGAGTAACTACTTACAGGGCACTAGGTACTTAGAAATATTAAGCAAAATATTAAAGCTAAGCTGTAGAAGAATTTAAGCAGCATGTCACTCATCAGGTGCTAATGTAAATGCAATGAAATAAAAGATCACTTTGAGAACCTAAGCTTGATCAAAATGAGATCAGTAATTTCCTAAAAAATTAAAAGGCCCTAGGAGCAGGGGAAGCACATCTTTCTACCAGCAAGAATTGTCTCGCATCTTTCTGATTACGGCAGTTTACCTAGAACTCTAGTACACTTAAAGAAATCAGTTTTCCCACTATCAGCACATGACCCGCTATTTCCTACTGCAGTACAAATGAGGGTATCTTTACAAAACTAAAGCCAAGTAGTCCCTATGCAAACTCATTTAAAAATGTGTCCAAATAAATGGTTTAAATAAATCAGTTTATTCTCTGTTTACACTGAGCAGGGCATGAGACCATGTTCAGTAACAGTGTCTGACCAGATGTAACTTCCACTATATCCTAGGTTTAAGACACTTCCATTACTTAAATACATGTTGTTCCTACTGACAACAGGATATCTCTCAAATAGAAGTTTGTGCTTTCTTATCTACTTAATGCACACGTATTTTTAACATAGTAGTAAGATGTTTATAACCATGAAAAAATTTCAAACTGAAGTGTTTCTGTCAGCTTCAGAGTAAAACAGTGTTGATGGCAGTAAGTTTTCTCTTAGTTTTGAACATGCTAAATAGTGTTAGAATAGCATCAGTTTAACTAAAACAATGCACAACCCTTGGTGTTAAGGGCTTGCATAGGTAAAGGACCTCCTCTTGCATACCACTTTTCACAGTTGATAGGAAGTTGAAACAAAGCAGTAGGTCAATTCTTGCAACAAAGAATAAGGCTAGATATGACTCTGTGCCATTTCTCCATAAGATGCAGTTAGATCATTTATACTGAATAGCATAAAACTTGCAAAATCTTTGCACTTAGTGCAAAACATACTTCAGTGTTTTGCTGTTTTCATATACAAATGTTGATGGCAATAATAACCTAACTTAAATCAATATTTTGCTTGGTTAATATATTTTCAGAACTGAGCTACCAGAAATTTGAGAGATGGTTCTTATTCTGCGTTATTCCAGAACATGCAGTTATTTTTAGTCATCAGAGACTGTAGTATCCAAAAGATGAAGTTTCCATCTTAGTATGAAAAGAAATGCATTTAACAAAACACTCTGCACAAAACCTCCAGCAAGCTGCTGCACGTAAGACTTTCTGACGCAAATGACCAACAGATCATACTTAAAAAATAAGTTAGGTTCCATTTCCTCTTTTTAATTAGATGGCTTAGATAAGCTTTTGGATGGTTTTTTTTTTGTGTGATATTTAGGTTTGGTTTCTGTTATTTGCTTGTTTTAATAAAAAATAAAGAGAAATAATTCATCAGTTGTTTTCAAAACCTTTAACCTATTTTAGTAGCTGTATGGTATTACTGTAAGTTACAGTTTGGTAAGGGTTATTGCAAAGAAGTCATCTGAAGGAATGGGAGAGATTTCAAATGCTTTGAACTGTTCCCTATTTCAGGCAAACTAGCTATACCTCTGCACTTCCAGTCCTTATAAGAATTTCATAATTTGGATTTGTCCAATGTGTACATTGCTATATTAAGCTTATGAAACTTTTATACCATATGGAGATGTTTACAAATGCTTATATTTAAAACTTCTGTGCCAAAATTTTTGTAGTAATGATAGTTGTTCTCTGTTAAGTTAGGCTGGAAAGGGGAAGTTTCAACTAGCATGAATGAGTAACGAGTGGTGTCCCTCAGGGATCGGTGTTGGGACAGGTCTTGTTTAACATCTTTGTCGCTGACATGGACAGTGGGATTGAGTGCGCCCTCAGCAAGTTTGCCGATGACACCAAGCTCTGTGGTTCGGTTGATACCCTGGAGGGAAGGAATGCCATCCAGAGGGACCTTGACATGCTTGTGAGGTGGGCTGATGCCAACCTCATGAAGTTTAACCATGCCAAGTGCAAGGTCCTACACCTGGGTCAGAGCAATCCCAGGCACAGCTACAGGTTGGGCAAAGAAGAGATTCAGAGCAGCCCAGAGGAGAAGGACTTGGGGGTGTTGGTTGATGAGAAAATGAACATGGGCCGGCTTCAGTGTGCACTCCCAGCCCAGAAAGCCAACTGTATCCTGGGCTGCATCAAAAGGAGCGTGACCAGCAGGCCGAAGGAGGTGATCCTGCCCCTCTACTCTGCACTTGTGAGACCTCACCTGGAGTATTGTGTGCAGTTCTGGTGTCCTCAGCATAAAAAGGACATGGAACTGTTGGAACAAGTCCAGAGAAGGGCCACGAGGATGATCAGGGGACTGGAGCACCTCCTGTATGAAGACAGGCTGAGGAAGTTGGGGCTGTTCAGCCTGGAGAAGAGAAAGCTGCGTGGAGACCTCATAGCAGCCTTCCAGTATCTGAAGGGGGCCTATAGGGATGCTGGGGAGGGATTCTTCATTAGAGACTGTAGTGATAGGACAAGGGGTAATTGGTTAAAACTTAAACGGGGGAAGTTTAGATTGGATATAAGGAGGAAATTCTTTCCTGTTAGGGTGGTGAGGCACTGGAATAGGTTGCCCTGGGAGGTTGTGAATGCTCCATCCCTGGCAGTGTTCAAGACCACGATGGACAAGGCCTTGGGCGAGGTGGTTTAGCGTGAGGTGTCCCTGCCCATGGCAGGGGGGTTGGAACTTGATGATCTTAAGGTCCTTTCCAACCCTAACTATTCTATGATTCTATGATTTTTGAGTGATCTTCTAAAGAGAATACCTTACCAGTGATAATTATTTCTTTAGTATTCTATCTTTTACCATCCCAGTTTTTGTGTAACTATCAGCCTTTGACACTGTTCCATTTCATCTAGTTTATCTGCCTTGCTGCAAATAGGACCAACTATTTCCTGTAATTTTCAACATATCTGGTCTTACCTTTTTTAAAAGATGCCAGAGAGACTTCACAGCCTTCTAGCCCAAGCTATATCCTCAAAAGTGGTTTTGGACTAAAAGCACACAAATTTCTGTGCAGTGTATCTGAACTGTTTTGACACATGCAATTCCAGAGAAACCAGTAAGATGGCAACAAAAATTTAAGAGCAGGCTCTTGTTCTGATATTACAGAATCACAAAATCAACCAGGTTGGAAAAGACCTTCAAGATCGTCAAGCCCAACCATTCCCCACCACTGCCAAGGCCACCGCTAAACCGTGTCACTAAAGTTTTCCTCCATTTGAGAGTTTTCAGCAGTTACTAAAGATGTACTTCAGCTTCAGCCACTGTGGCAAAAAAAAATGCCAAGATGCTTTTGGAAGGTGCCACATAATTCTTGCCTCCAGCAGGTATTTTAGTAGACACTCTAACTACGCTAGATAAAAATACCACATTTTGTGTCCTGGTTTCAGCTGGGATAAAGTTAGTTTTCTTCCTAGTAGCTGGTGCAGTGCTGTGTTTTGGCTTTAGCCTGAGAACAATGCTGGTAACACACCGAGGTTTTAGCTGTTGCTTAGTAGTGCTTCCCCTGATCAACAGCTTTCAGTCTCATGCTCTGCCAGTGAGGAGGGACACGAGAAGCCAGGAGGGAGCAGAGACAGGACACCTGACCCAAACTAGCCAAAGGGGTATTCCATACCACAGTACATCATGCCCAGTATATAAACTGTGGGGAGTCACCCGAAAGGGAGCAAGTGCTGCTCAGGTCAGGCTGGGTATCGGTCAGCGGGTGATGAGCAATTGCACTGTGCATAACTGCTAAGATTTTGTGGTTAGGTTTTCTTTTCCTCCTTTCCCATTCTTAGCTTTATATTCTCTCCTCTTGTTATTTCTCATATAATTATTACTATTACTATATTGTATTTTATTTTAGTTACTGGACTGTTCTCATATCAACCCATGGGGTTTACCCCAATTCTTTTCCCTATCCCACCCAGGGAAGGAGGTGGAGGGTGAGTGAGCAGCTAGTGCTGAGTTGCTGCTGGGTTTAAACCATGACATTTTGGCTGTAGTCTAGGGATATGCTATACTAAATGACCAGCAAGAAGATATCCCTGCAAACTATAGTTACAGTTCAGTTTAAACAGTCAATACTGTCCTTGTTAGGAGTCTAATGATTTCAAACCAGAGACTTTTAGTCAATATAATAAGCCAAGAACATACCAGTTTGCTGTTACACAGACCTCTTTCTCTCCAAGCAAGAGTTCCTAATTCTATTGAGGGGTAGAATAAAAAAATTATACTTTCATTGCAGGGGAAGGGAGAGGGGATCCAACAAATAACTGCACACCATAATAGCATGGTAAAGGAACCCGAGTACAGCATTTTGGTACAACAGACTATTAGCCCAACCATTAGGTAAGCATTTAAGCAGGCATTCCTCTGATTCCTCTGGTTGGGGCCACCAGCTGTCAGAAGGCATGAAGTAACTGAACATAGAAGCCACCCAACAGCACATAGTGAAGGAGAAAAGATTTGAAGGTCTAGGCTAGTATCAGTTTTTTATGCTTTCTACTTCATCTGCTTGCTGATAGTTAGTAAATCTGGTCAGTCACCCAAGAAAGCACAAACCCGTAGTGCAACTTAAGGCAGAGCAGAGAGATGTATTGCTTTCGTATTAACATTAGATGGCGCCATCAAAAGATAGTGAACAGTTTTGAGTATCGTACTTGATTACCTCAAAGCTAAGGCCCATAGCCATCAGATTTTAAAATATATGTAAGAATGGGTATTCTTTGATCTGCCAGCTGCTCTCAGACCTGATTAGAGGTGCTAAGGAAAAGAACTGGACTACAACTGTGGATGCATTCTATAAATTCTATTACAAAGAGAGATAAATTATATTCTTCTGCTGGACTCATTCAGTAGATACATGAACAGAATTAACTGTTGAAAGAATTCCAGAAGCATTAACTCATGATTTAGCTGGAAAGAAGTATCTCACTGTCTCATGCTAATGTCACTTCAAACAACAGCCTTACAAAACTCAAGTATTTAAAGGCAGAAATTACAGAATTGATTATCTGTAATCTGCTCTTGTTAGTTTGGTTTTGTTTGGGTTTTTTTAACATAGTGCTTAAAACAGTCTTCCTAACATGTCTAGCTAACTTTGACAGCTAAGCAAGGCCTCTCACGTTAAAAGACTAGACTACATCTGGTTTGCTTTAGTGCCCACACTGTGCCAGGTGGAGGTACCGTTAAGGAATTATTCTAAAGTTTTGGGAAAAAGTGCTCTACCTGCCAGGGACTGACACCTTTCTGAATCCCATTAGAGCAAGTGCAAATGAGAGAAAAAACCTGAATACCACAGCTGAGATGTTCTGCTGATACAAAACAGTACAGTTAAACTATAATCTTTAAAGCTATGTCAAGGTAAACTGTTTTTCTTACCAGACACTACCCAACCACCAGGAACTCAAATAAAGAGCCACAAAATCAGGTTTTAACCTGACTCTCTACATCCATCAGAAGACAGTGGCTTGAATATTAAGCTCAAAGGGCAACTGTAGGACCAAACAGTGACCTTTTTTGAAAATGGTGGCCAGCACGGCTACACTAAATGATTGAAACTCAAGAGATGCACAGGGTGTGCATTAAGAGTACAGACACAACTTACCTGCACAGCCCTAAACCAAGAAAGCTTATTTCTTAGTGACTATAATTCTCTTTCAGGGAAGGGATTTCACTTCCACCTAAGTAGCTGAGTGTTAACGTAAGTTAGTCACTCAAGTTCAAAAGAGGGTAAATGAAGTTAACCAGGTTAAAACTGGCATCTGCAGCTGAGGCATATGTACTGCTTATAAGGAACCAACAGCCTCATGCACACAGAACACCCACTGTGAAGGCAGGACAAGGTTGTGTTTTGTTTTTTTTTTTATCCATATCCTTCTCAATATCAGAATATCCATCAGCTTGCAGCTTAGGTCATCATTAAAGGTAGGTAATAGCAAGCACCACAAAAGCAGCAGTAAAGCTAAGACTCTGAATTGAAGGATGCACAGGAACTCAAAGGGAAAAGGGAAGTGTTGCAGCCGTATCTTACCTATATAGGCATACGCACACACACAGACACAAACACATTTTTAATGCATGTCTACTTCATCTGCATTTCAAGCTTGCTTTCAGCTGGACCCAAGTTGAAGGGGTCACAGAACAGCAAGTTACATTTGTTTTAAATGTCAGTGAAATGGAGACAGGCTTTGGCTACTGAAGCATTTATTACTAACATACAAAATCAATTTAAAAAAAAAAAAAAGACAAAGACAGCTACAACAAAACTACAACCCACACAACAGCAGGCACCGGGGTACAAACAGCATGAATCTTGCTTTTATATTGAATTAAAAAAAAAATACATAAACCAACAAGTGTTGATAATGATTTGGTCAGTGTCTAGAACAGGCTCCTCAGGGAAGTGGTAATGGCATCAAGCCCATCAGGATTCAAAGAGCATCTGGACATCTTAGTCATATAATTTATTTTAGGTAGTCCTGCAAGAAGCAGGGAGTTATACTCCGTGTTCCTTATGGGTCCCTTCCAACTGGAGATATTCTATGATTTGTGATCAGGTTACCGTATTATACAATTGTGAAGTTTATATAGTGAATTTTAACACTGCCACAGCATTTAAGTTAACTCCAGCTGACTAATTCAGAAACCCCACTTTCAGCTTTGGAATTATGCACCTAGGGAACTTTTGTAATGAATTGTGTAGCAGCAGAATTTGAGAGTCAGATTCATAACAGTTAAATGTGTGATCTGCAACAAACATGAAATTTAAGCATACCTAGCTGGATTGCAGGGCTTTTAAAAGCATTTCGTAGTAAGGCTTACACATCATCCTGGTACAGATTAAGCAACAAAGCAAATGCTTTTAACTATGGTAGGTTTCATTTAGACTAATGGTATTAATATCATTAATAAGCAGGGCAAGGTTTCTTAACTTGAAAAACAAGGCATCTTGACAACTGTAAGCTGCCCATATCTAGGCACTTGAGACAGACTGAGTTTTTAGAGTGGGCTGTATTGTCCCATGTAGTTTAGCTATGTGTAATAGTATCCTTTTTCTGAATCATTTCCCCCACTCTATGGATTTTTCTCCAAGGCTTTTTTGACAGCTACACTTGCTAAGGCCACTTGTTTTGTCAGCCAGCAGAGTAGATGCACGCTGTACAGTTTATTCATTAGTGAGTTCAGGCTGTTTGTCTTTCTGGCTGGAATTTTTCTCCCCTTCACTTTTGCTCTCAGCATGCTGAATGCCAGGCAGTTGTGGGTAAAAGGGACCTACCAGCCAGTTGAGCGGTGTGTTGTTTACAAGATAATCCATCACATCATCCAGAGACTCCTTCATTTTCTTCAGCTGTCCTTTGCTAGTGGCAAGAAAGCTGTCTGATAATTCTTGGAAGGAAGATGCAGACAGAAAACTCTGGTAGACATCACCTGCCATTGACCCAACACTGTAAACCTGATCCTGCACATTCTGTGGTAGCCCCTGTAGGCTTGAAACCAGTGTGAGGCAGGTGGTCTGAAGCTGCTGAGTGAGGCTCCGTGCTATAGCTAGAGTTCTTGACTCAATAAGCTAGAAACAAAAAGCATAATGACGTATTAGTATCTTTTTATGACTCTAGGAGCTTTATGTGGTTCAAGATATATAAAGAATCAAAGTAAAGGGGATGTACATAAAATAAAGCTATAGCAGATAATAAAACAGGTCTTTAGTGTGAAAAGTCAAAGACTCTCAGGTACTTCATATTTCTTCAAAGCTCAAGTACTTTGCAAATCAGAAACATTGGTAGTTTCCACCCAGCAACAGACAGGTAAGCTCTTGTTTCAACTCTGGATGACAAGTCACAAAAGGCAACTACATTCTAATCAATAAGTCACTATCTAAAGCTACACGTAAGACTCAGTGAGCCTTTGCCTAAGACTGCTTTATGCTGAAAAACTTATTTCTGGTCTGGCCATATCAGTGAGCAAGTCCTAGCTGATCAAGATATGCATATCCCAACACAGGTTCACATGCTAAACAGGATGAGCATTCTCTTGGAAAGAGAATGAACATCAGAGTGTTGGCAGGAAGTAGACATATTTAAGAGTCTGGGTGTCCCCTACTATTCATAGCAATCACTAGTCAGTTGCCCTGAGCTTCAGCATTCATATTCCACATGTGCATAAGCTTCTGTGCTATTAAGATGCTATGCGCTTTGGGCACTGTTAATTTGCTGCTTCCTTGACAGTATATGATCCATTTATTTCTAGCTTAACTCTCTTTACCTCAGCGCTCTGAAGTTCATCACCATCATTTTGGCCTGTGTTTTTCTTCCATTCTGCCCAGGATTGATACAGCTTTTCCTGAGCATCAAGAAGTTTCTGATTGGCACTATTCATGTTCTTTCTGGCATAGTCGATCTGAAATACAGCCAAATGAAGAAGTAAAAAGCAGTCTAAACAGTTCCATTAGGGCCACCTTCCCTTACTGGCTTTGTAACTGCCTTTTTAAATGCTTCAAAAGTTCAGCACAGAAAACTTCGGAGAATATAACAGTGCGTTCCTTCTCTTCAAAGGAGAAAACTAGAAGCCGTTTTGAAATCACATGTAGTGCTGCATCAACTATTTTCCCTCTCCCCCACTAGCATACTATTCAAGGATTTGAAAGCATATAGAAGGCTGTAACTCTTTAGGTACAGTTTGTACTGTACATTGTTAGAGTAAGACTACTGAAATACCCAAGAATGCCCAAAGATACCCACAGCAAGAAAAGCAAGGCATGAGGACTGTAATTTTATTAATAAGAACTTAAAAGACTGAAGCATTTCTAAATTGCAAGGCACTTTTTTCACTGAACTAAGTCTGTTAAACCCAGCACTCTAAAACAGCAATATATTGTTCAATATGTTACTTCTATTTCTGCAGTGCTTAAATTTACATGCAATATCTAGTTAGTTTACAGCTCAGCCCAATTTAGGACCTCTCATGGATGATAGTGAAAAGCACTGAACAGGAAATGCTTTATACTTAGAAAATGCATTTGGTGCGATAGTGCGACTTCTGGTTTTCCTATGCCTATTTTTGCCATTTTATGCTGGACTCAAAGTATGCCAACATTTGCTTTTTATACCTCAAGTGAAAACTAAACTTACCAGATTAACAGTGTGGTGGAGCTGAGAGATGGTCTCCTGGCTCTTCTGCTTAGCATCACTGACTTTGTTTAAGGCTTGTTGGTAGGCACGTGCACGGAACTTTGAGGACAGGGATCCTAGTCTAATGTAGTAGCTTGGCTTTTGAACTCCAGTTTCAAAACCTTCAACTTTTGCTGCTTCTTTCTCTAGGTATGTAGAAGGGAAGCAAATTGACTACTGGAAGAAAACTTAAAAGGTCTGAGGCCATTTAATTTGTTTAGTAACAGCTGAATACTGGACTTGTTTAGTAGTCCTCTAGCACCCGGATAGGTTGATAGATCACCATACACGGAAATTCTTACTTCTAACCTGCTTCCTTATGAATAATATGCTATTATGACCAGCAAGGCAAAAGGCAGTTTGGGAAGCACATGCCCCATTCTCCACTGTAAGTAAGTAACAAATGGGAATTTGCTTGCTTCTCTCCAATACAAGCACTAAAAAAAAAAAAAAAAACCCAAAACCCGAAAAAACTAAAACAAAAAACCAACAAACAAAAACCCCCTAAAAAAAAAAAAAAAAAAAGAAAACCACTAAGCTTGAATTAGTCTTACCTAGTTCTGCTTCTGTAAGTGGGAGATACCGGTCTACAAGGCTCTCCGATTTAGTGAGAGCACTATCCACTCCACTGCTCACCATTTGCAACACACGACTTCCCAGGACAGTGTTAATGCTGCCATTGACAACTGACTTGGTCATTTCTACACTGTCTTGCATTGCTTCTTTAGTCTTGCCCATAACTCCAGTGATTGTGTGAGCAACAGTTTCCTTGGCACCAGATACAGTGGTTGTTACAGCTTCTCTGGCTTCAACAACTACACCCTTGGCATTGGCAACAACCTGCAATAGAAAACAGTTTGATTCACTAAACATTTCCTAGTGAAAGCTACATAGTCCAGGAAATATAAATTTATGTGACAGCTTTTACAAGTATCAGTGATCCGAGAAATTCTGTCCTGAAAACATACGTACAAGATGAAACAAAATAAGGCTGCTACAAAGTGTTCAGCTCCAAACACTTAAGTGAATGTAATTCACTGCAGTAATTCAGGTACTGTTTGCTGCACACAGAGCAGGAAACAGACAAGGACTCAAATTTTTTAAAAGACACCCACCAGTGAACAGCACCTACAGACAAACAGATTTATCAAATGGTCAGCAAGGTTGTTGTTTTTTTTTTAAAAAAAAAGAGGGCTTAATGGGCTCCCAAAGGCAACAAACAATTCTACAGAAATACCTTTCACTTCATCATTGCTTCTAAGCTGTGCTCCAGGCATGAAATCTATTTTTAGTGATAACAGAAAAGAGCAAGCATAGATAACTCTGCTTAGCATGTGTACCTGGGAAGAACTTACCTTGTCAGTGGGTTGATTCAGTATAGGCAGTCTCTCCTCAATTTTGTCTAGACCTATACATGCATAGTTGTTGGCAACAACAACTAAAAAGAAATAAAAATACTTTAATTTGTTTCTTGTTTGCTTTTTTTCTCCTTAGTATAAATAACTCCATAACTCCAACCAATAATTCCTCTTGAAACAATGCTTTTAAAGTAATTTCCTCTCCCTTTCAGTGAGATTTGACACAGGAAGGCCCCAAAACAAGGCAGGTTTACAACGCCAGTGAAAAAACCTCACTTGCAGGGGGATAAAATCCATTTGATACTTTACAAACAACTGTAAGAACAAGCTAAAGCACCTGGCCTTCTGCCACTTCATGAAGCCAGCCTCCTACTTACACCAGCCTTATGACACAGTTGCCAAATTTAACCGGAAGTTGTCCTCAGTGAGAGAAAGTACAAAAGTAGCAATTGAAACTAAGTGAAAGGAGAGGAAGGTGTTGAGCAAGAAACTATGTAACCACCTCACATGTCAAGATGAGTCAGTTTAGTATTATGAAAGCTGGACTCTGCCTTGGCTATGGATTTTGGGGGTTTTTGGGTTATTTTTGTCTGTTTATTTGGTTTTTTGGGGGGCAGAGGAGGTGTTGTGCTGTTACATCATACCCATCTGTAATCAGCTGCTCAAGAAGACAGGCAACAGGTTCAGTCAGCTACCTGAATCACAGAATCCTAAGGGTTGGGAGGGACCTCAAAAGATCATCTAGTCCAACCTTCCTGCAAGAGCAGGGTAACCTAGAGTCCATCACACAGGAACTTGTCCAGGCAGGCCCTGAATATCTCCAACGTAGGAGATTCCACAACCTCCCTGGGCAACCTGTTCCAGTGATCCGTCACTCTCACAGCAAAGAAATTTTTCCTGATGTTCACATGGAACCTCCTATGCTCCAGTTTACACCCACTGCCCCTTGTCCTATCACTGGACATCACTGAAAAAAAACCTAGCTCCATCACCCCGACACCCACCCTTTACATATTTGTAAACATTGATGAGGTCACCCCTCAGTCTCCTCCAAGCTAAAGAGTCCCAGCTCCTTCAGCCTCTCCTCATAAGAGAGATGTTCCATGCCCTTAATCATCTTTGTAGCTCTGCACTGGACTCTGTCAAGCAATTCCCTGTCCTTCTTGAACTGTGAGGCCCAGAACTGGACACAATATTCCAGATGCGGCCTCACCAAGGCAGAGTAGAGGGGGAGGAGAACCTCTCTTGACCTACTAACCACACCCTTTCTAATGCACCCTAGGATGCCATTGGCCTTCTTGGCCACAAGGGCACATTGCTGGCTCATGGTCATCCTCCTATCCACCAGGACCCCCAGGTCCCTTTCCCTTCACTACTGTCCAGCAGGTCAGCCCCCAGCCTGTACTGGTACATGGGGTTGTTCTTCCCCACATGCAAGACTCTACACTTGCCCTTGTTGAATTTCATCAAGTTCCTCTCCACCCAACTCTCCAGCCTGTCCAGGTCTCACTGAATGGCAACACAGCCCTCTGGTGTGTCAGCCACTCCTCCCAGTTTAGTATCATCAGCAAACTTGCTGAGGGTACACTCAGTTCCCTCATCCAGGTTGTTGATGAAAATATTAAACAGCACTGGTCCCAGCACCGACCCTTGAGGGACTCCACTAGTCACAGACCTCCAGCTAGATTCTGCCCCATTGACCCATTCTGCCTTCTTCCTCACTACCTGATCATCAAGCCCACACTTCCTTAGCTTATCTACGAGGATGCTGTGGGAGACAATATCAAATGCCTTACTGAAATCAAGAAAAACCACATCTACCGCTCTACCATCATCCATCCACCTAGTTACTTGCTCATAGAAGGCTATAAGGTTGGTCAAACATGACTTCCCCTTGGTAAAGCCATGTTGGCTGCTCTTAATGACCCCCTCATCCTTGATATGTCTAAAGAGTACTCCAGACCGGCATGGCCATGTTAAACTGTAAATGCAACTGGATATATAAAGCAATCAGTAGAATTAAACTTAACAGCTACATCTTTGCCTTACTCTGTGGTTCCAGTTTCTGGATGATAGGCATAGCACTTGTCATGGCTACTGAAGTAATTGTCTTCACTCCTTTCTCTGCTATCTCACATACTGACTTCAGATAAGGAAAGTTATCCTTTGTAGCGCTATAAGCTGTAGACACCATGTCGTAGGTGGAGCTCACCAAGGGAAGATTGACAACCCTTGATACAACGTTCTGTTTAAAAGAGAGAGAGGTTAGTTGATACCTGTTCTGAACTAGACATAAAAAACTAAGGTGCTATCTCACATACCTGGTGTGGATCAACTGCTGCCAATGCCATTTTCTCAGGTCTTGAATCCTACACAAGTCTGTGAAAGAAACATATCTGAGTTATAGCATCCTAATACCCACTTCATGTAATCACCAGACTTTGAAACCAACAACCCTTTTCTAATCAACACCATTGATCAAGGGTATTAGGATATTCACATTCTTACACACAGGAACATTGTAGAAATTTAAAAATCCCAAACTTTGTTTACGAATTACTTTGTTCACGAATTACTTTGTTCAGTTTAGCAACACAAGTAAGACACATGCAAGAGGCAGGCTTTGAGGTACAGCAGTTCATTGCAGATTTACCAAAGAGTTAACAAACTTATTTTTCTAGAAGAAATAAACACATTTGGGCTTACCTGTTGAGGCAGGACAAAAAAGAAGGCCAGCCTTAACAAGTCACTAAAAATCTAGTTTAGAGTGTCTAAGTCAGATGACGAACCCACTATCAATATTTTTAGTCAGATTAGATCTTCTATTATCATAAGGGAGTCATGTTTCACATTTGAGTCACCATTGCTTTCTGAATCTTGAAAACGAGTGGAAGATTGAAGGGAAGTACTCATTTCAATATCCTCAGCTTAATTCTCACAAGTGACTCCACTAAAGTCAAGGAGTTAATTATTTCTAGTGCAATGCCTGATCCTGAGCTCCCTCTGCTCAGCATGTTCAAAAGTTAGCTTCCTGTAACATGGAGCACAGGACTTGCCCACTGCAGAACATTACCCTCCTTTATGCTAAATTAGTCTTAATTATTACCCATCCCACACTGAAAAAGGCTGAAGACATCAGTCATTCAACAAGCCTATGCTACTCAATTATTTTCCAACATGTATTCCCATGGAGAAAATACTAACAGGTCTCCCCATACGAACCCTATTAAAGGAGAGGGATATTGCAGTACCACATAAGGAGAACACACAGAAGCGCTCTGTCATTCTATGCATGCACATAGGCTGAACTAAATCTGTAAGAAGCACTTTTTGTGTTGGTTTTATATGACACTTAAGTTCCAGAAGAACCTGTGTAACTGAAAGCAACAAAAAGGCAAAATAAAAGCTGGTCATCAAAACAACTGTGATTTTCAAGACTTTCTGCTAGGTTTGCCAAAGAGTCAACAGCAGTATGGGAAACAAGGACAATGGCATGCTGTTAACATTTTTGCAGGCATGCTTGCACATATTAACACACACATGCCATAAGGTAATGCCTGTAATAAGATTAACCACTGTACATGGATCATACAAGCAGGTAACAGACAAGAGTTACAGCAGTTACAGAAGTTTTCTTCCTGTCTATCAAGTATTGAAATACCTCCAGAAACATGTTCCTCACACAGCAACACAACTTAGATTACCTAGAATACAACTGAATTTCACTTTGAACTGCAAAGTATGCTGTAGAACAGAAGAGACTACCAGCACAAAATAGGGAAAGAAGGAAGAGGGGCCTTTGTAAGGATAACTTATTTGTAACGTGTCCTGCAAGACCACGCACAGCGTCGGTTTGAATTTTAGTCAGTAAAATAGTGACAGAGTTAGCCTGTGAAGTTACTCCTGCTCTTAGGCAGAGAAGGCAGCTAGGATCTTGCCCCGTTTCAGAGATCCTCAGTAGTTTCAGCTCTGGCTAAAGCCTGACCCACTTCACTGGAGCCGGTGAGTGAAATACCTGAAACAAAGCCCGCGGTACTTAAGCGTATTTCAGAGACAGAAAAAGATCCTGAACAGGAAAGTGAATAAACTGAGTCTCAGACTTCATTTTTACATCCCCCCCCCGTTATGGCGTCCTGGCCGAGGCACGGCAGGAGCAACGACGGAGGCAGGGCTGCGGCCCTGCGGCAAGACGGTGCCCCGGCCGCTCCGCCGGCGGGAGACACCATATTGCCGAGTCAGCACCGCGGAGCCGAGTGCTCCCGCCGCCGCCCCGCTCTCCCCAGCGAGGGCCGAGCCAGAGCGCAGCCGTACTCACCCGGAAAATGGGGGGAACCCGCTAGCACCGACCAAACCCCGACGCTACCGCTGCCTACGAATAACGGCCGAGCCCCCGTATTTATTGGGAGAGAGTCTCCGCCCCGCCCGCCGCCGGCTCTCTCGCGAGACGAGAGAGCGTCACCGCCACGGCCATGGGACGGGACGGTACGGGGGGGGGGACGGGGCGTGGGACAGGGGTGTTCGTAGTGGCAATGGGTCTGGTCCTCGTTTAAACAATGAAATCCTAGCGCAGGAGACTGTCGTTCACCTGCTGGCTTGGAGGACAGCACTTCAGCACAAGCACAAGGACCCGAAAGAGAGGCAGAGCCAGGCTTCCGGGTGGGGTGTGCAGGCCCACAAGTAGACCAGCCAGAAACAGGTTACAGATGCTTGCGGTCTTCTCTCATGCAAACCTTTCAGCACGTCTAGTTGGAGGAAAAAAACCGGGGCAAGAGATTTAGCTGTGCTTGTCCTAAATTAACCACCTCTCCTCCTTCACCCAGCTCCTCTGCGCCAGCACTTGTCCCCTGTGGGGCTGGAACGCGAGGTGAACTGAGGTTGGGGTCAGCTGGCTCTCTGGTGGCCGGCAGCCACCCGTCCCTACGGCAGCTTTCCGCTGGGAAAGGAGCCCCCTTCTCCTCCTCCAGCGCTGCAGGCTCAATCCAGCTTGACCACAGATAATTGTCTCAGCAGGTTTGAGCATGCCTTTGGAATGCTGTAAACTTTCCTTACCCCAAAGGTGCACTTTATTTTTAGCCTATAAAGAAACAATAGTGAGGGGTATTGAAACGGCAAGGAAAAACAATTGTGGGCAAAGGTTCAAATATATATTTACAATTGTATTTAGCTTGCTGCAGTAACAGGGTGGCAGAAGAGAACAGCTTGACACAAAAGATTCAGGCCTTGAGGGTAGTCACACACTACAAACATGCAAAAACAACCAGCCGAAGATTGTACAAGTGTTTTTCCTAAAGGAAATTAGCTTCCTTCCTAGAAAAATGTAATTGTTTTAATGGGTAAAACTGACAACAAATTACCTTATCACTAAACCACAAAGACTCCTTTATGCTGTTTCTGCTTCCTAAACAAAAGTTGACCATACAAACTGTGCATTCACTTCTGCTTAAACAGACCTCTTTTTCTGCTCAACAATATGACAGGACAACAAATTCTATCAGTACAGAGCAGTACAGAAAGAAATACCGCTGTCTGCCCAGGACAGGAGAAGTCATCTTTCTTAATTGGACTGACCACCAAAAAGAGTCTGAGGGCTACCTGTAAGAAAGAGAAGACTTCCTGCAAAGCCTCAGTAGCAAACTCTGCAAGCCATCTGTTCTTATCATGTATACTCACATGCTACAGTATTCTAAAATGTCCTTTGCTTACTGTCAGATTGAGTCTGACCCTTGCTCCCACAAAGCACTATCTTCTTGCGGTGGGGGAAAGCCCATTTCAAGAAGACCTTCCCAGGATGGTTGCTCAGTTTGCTTCTGCAAAGAATTCACTTACTTTTCCATGTTCTAGAGCAGAACAAACAGAAGACTATTCCAGAATAAACCAGGAAGTTTTTCTTCTCTGAACTGCTTTATTATGCTTCTACTAGGATGCAGATCAAACTCTTTACAGGTATTCCACTGTTTTCCTCAAACTGTGTTATCTGAGACCTCCCATTTGTTTCTCATTCACAGTCATGTGTAAAACATTTAATGCACCCATAACAACCGCAAAAGTAATTAACCCCTTTTGTCAGGAGGGTCTGTATTGGGCATTTCAAAGTATTACAGGGATTTTAGTCACTAATATGCATCATTGTTATTTGTAGTACAGGAACACCTGTGGCTCACACAACAGAGGGACACTGAGGGGCTTATCCAAAATTCTGAAAAACTAGTAACTTGCCTTCTGAGAACCTTGTCTTGGTAACTGGACAGGGAGGGGGGGAGGAGAGGTACCTCATGGGTGGACCAAGTTCCTCAAATACATTAGGGAGAAGTACGGTACTGTTCAAGAGCGAAGAAGAGGAAGGCAGGACAGCATCAAGTGAAGCAGAAGTAACAGGTAACATCAAATCATGCCACACCAGCCATTGCTAAAAGAGAAAGGGAATAATAGTATTCCCAGACCTTCTTTCCATGGGGCAAAGGCAAACTTTTTAAGTCACATAAAGCATCTACTGAAAAGTTTCATTATTTCAATCTGAGTAACACATGAGCATGTTCATCCATCCAAGTCCTTTTAATTAGCCTGAATTAGGCTAATTAATCCATCCAAGTCCTTTTAATTAGCCTGAATTAGAACTGAAGTCAACCTACTTACCCTCCAGGGAAAAAAGAAAAAAAGGTATGAAATTATGGACCAGACAATGAGCATATCTATGCTCTGGTGTTTCTCTTTTAAACTCATAATATCCTCCATGACACGGGGTGGCTCACGTCTCAGGCTCACAAGCTTTGTGACATACCTCTGCTTGAGATAACAGCAATAGGTAGAATTCAGATCCTTCGGCTTTTCTTACAACCTTAGTACAGCAGGGAGGAGCAACTCTTGCTGCAGTGTCATGGCCCAGTGTGGGTTGGTGGCTTCCTGGCAGCTCGGAGCCATGGTAGCTTCCCATGGGAGTAGAAGGCCTGGAACTGGCTCCTACCACCAAAGCCAAGAGCAGTGCAGCCGCAGGCAGTCCCAGACCCAGGAACTGGGAGTCTGGTAAGCATTGGGATGGGCCAAGGCCAGGCTGAAACATCAGCCCAGGGCCCAGTAGGGCTGAGGGGAGCTAGAGACTTGCCCAGCTGTCGCACTGCTGGGGCAGGGGCTGATGGCTTCAGGGAGCTGACATGGTAGGATGGGAAAGCCCCTGGGGAGGCTGGGCAGGGATGGTACACCCTGTCAGTGCCCTCAAGGCCCTGACAGACAGTTCCAGCTGGTTGCAGGCACTTTGACTTTAACTAGGAACCTTATGAGATCAGAATAACAGCTGTTCAGTAACAAGGTGATAGAAAGGCCAAAGGGGAGAGCAGTGATAATGTCTGTAGAGACCTGGGTGGTCTGATAGACTATTCCTTTATGAACAGGTATAGTCTGTAGACTATTCCTTTATGAACAGGTATAGTCTAATATGCTGAGCCAGAGCTGACTGACAGCTAAAGTGCTAGGGTATTGGCAAGACCTGATACAAGGGTCAGCACAGACAGTAGATGGAGGGACATTCTGTGGAGTCAAAAATGAAGAAGTGACATCTATCCCAAGAGATTAAAGCTACTTTTATTTAAACAAAGGCATTCTTCCACATCAAGATAGCTAACCAGATTCTTTACTCAGTGTTCAGGATGGCAGTTTAAAGCAGTGAAGTGGGGACATGCTCTTAATCACGTTAGGAAAAACTGTTCGTGCTCTTGTCCTGCAAAGCAGAGAGCCCAGAAGGGTGGCCCATTGGAATTGCCAAGAAAGGATGTTCAGTCACAGCCTTAGGCTTTAAGGGGCTACCTCCAGCCACAGTTGGAGGCTGGAGTGAGCTAGAAGAACAAGAAACTTCTGACATGCCTTTTGTGCCTCAATTTCTTACCAGTAGCACCAGCACTGCCATAGTTCTCAGCAGTCAGGATTGCCTTAGGGACACAAAGAAAAAGAAGGTGTTCAGAGCTGTGAAAAATAGGTGATTCAGGGTCCATAACATAACCAATTCTATTGATTCTAATGGTTCCTCTAGCCTTAAAGATTTCTAATATTCAAAGCACATTTTTCTTTTCCACGTTTATAAAATTTGCTTTGTTGTGTGAAATGCAAGTGATTCTATTGAATTGGGTGTCAATGTACTTGTGTTGAGCACCCTGAAACTGTTATCTGTGAGATAGCACAGCTGTCTTTCCTCAGCTGTCTTACTTTTCCTCTTTCTTTCCAATCCCACAGTAATCCATTTCTAGATTTTGTAATCCTGCCTTGCAGGACTTGCAGCTAACTCCTTATCTACTTGAGATGTTTGTCTACCTTGCTCCTTGGATTTTGGGTTAAACTTTCTCTGTGTTCCTGTATGAAAAGCTTTCCTCTGGTCTTGGTTAAGTCAATAGTTTCCTTGCTGTGATTCACTTGGTTTTTCCTTCTCAAGTAAAGGATATCAGATTTGTGAGGCACAATCCTCCTTTTGTGAGTCCAGACTAGTTGTCTTTACAAAGAATAGCATCCTTATTCTGGACTGTCCCAAAATAAACCACTCTCACCTTTTGTTTCTGAGCAGCATGATCTGCAGGTTTTCTCTATAACATGCTCCATTTCCTCTGCAATGTACTTATCTTACTGGTGTCTTATCGTTGGCTGTTCAACTATCATTACCTCTTATTTCTTCAGCTGTAACTGAGTTAACCTGGCATCGGCTTCAAAAGAGAGGAATTGGGCAAAAGGTAGTTCTCCTCTGAATACTTGAAGAAGGCAAGCAATACTTGAAGAAGGCAAGCAAAAGTACTCTAGGTTACAGGCAGATGGGTGCTATTGCCCATGTAGTGAGTATGAACCACTCCCACAACAGCTGTGATGTGTTTAAGTAAGACAGAAGAAGAGGGAAGGGGACCCACTTGTGCTGGCTGGAAGGGAACAGGGAGTCCATTACACATACCTACATCCTGCACAGGAAATTCTTATTAATTAAGCTACTGTTGTCTATACCCCTGCCACATGTCCTCAGAACGCTAGGCAGCAACATGCTATGGTAGCTTGCAGCACCTTCAGAAAGATCACAGCAGGCCTTCAAAAATACCCAGATCCAGTTCTAGAACTAAAACTAAAGAATATATCTATTATTGCTAGGGGATAAAGAACTGCACATTAATTACAAGGATTTAAAATATGGCAATGTCATATTAAACACAGCTGAGAGCAGACGTGTAACCATAATCCACCAACTAAGGTGTCTGTGGGGGACATATCTGAAGTCATAATTTATAGCTGCCTGAAAGCTGCAACAGAAAACATTCTGCTGACCAGAGGCCAGAGAATTTTGTTCTTCAGCACTCCTGACAAGGACATGCCTTCTTCACATGCAGCAGAGGTCCTTAAAAGAGGGCATAGAGCAAGGCAATTATGGTCATTACTCATAAGTCTATGCTACTGAAAAAAAAAAAAAGCTGTCAGTTTTCAAACAGCTTTGTTCTTTCCTGAAGAAATCAGCATTCCAAAAATGCTTCTGTGTATTTATATAAAGATATGGCTTATTCTTCTTTGAGAACTTAACGCTGTTCTATCAACATTAGTCATTCTGTCACCGTTCATAATTGTCATTGGTAATAACAATGACATTTAAGAATTCTCAACATGATGCATACTGAGAGTCCCGTATAGACAGTCCTTTCAGTATTAGCCTGGTGAGTTTCACATGATTTTATTTTCAGGGAATTTAGCCAGGGTTTCTTCATTTATAACAGTAGACCTAAACCACAGGGTTTTTCCTAGACAACAGAATTGTGACATATTTGCTAGGCTGCATACAATAACAGCTATCATTTGCATTTGACAGATGCCATAGGAGCACTGAGTACAACATATTACATTGATTGTACTATGATGACATTATCAGTCTATTAAGCTACTTCAGTGCCTTTGCTCATTTCTGCTTCATCACAATGCCTTTTACTCTGTATGCTATGCGTATGAATCCCATGACTGCCTATATACAAGGTGATCTTCTAAGTCAGAATTTATAACATAAACAGAGAACACTACATTCATTGTTTTCAAGGCATTCTGATGTGGATGTTATTTTTAGGAATGTATGCCATTTCAGTAGACATCTGTGAGTCTGGGAAGGATAAGGGGTTGAAGAATAGTTTAATATTGGTGATTGCTGTGCTAGAGATGTGGTCTCATCTAAAGATTAGTGTGTTCTAGACAACAGACAGATAAAAAGAATCTGTTTCTGTGTGGTGGTTTACTTGTCAACTGGTGGTTTAACAAAAAATGGTGTAATAGTGGAACACAGATAACATTCAATAACTTAATGTTTGCTCAAAAAGTTGCACAAACTGCCTGATGTTGGTGAAGCCTATATTATCTAAAAGCAACACTGAGAAATTTTAATAAATCAGAACAATAGTGTATTAAGTGTGGTTGCTGATCTCTCAATTTTCATGCTGGTATTGGTAGGAATTACTTTAGTGGAGAACTAGGATATCTATGTAAGCAAGAAGCTTTAAGTGTCAGGGATCAAAAAAGAGTCAGACTGCTCTTTAAGGGTCAAAAAGGCATGAGTCAAAGCTGGCACCAACACAGGCAGTGCCCTCAGTGGCATGGTACAGTCCCAGAGGGTCTGACTGAACAGGGTACCCACACAGGGTCAAGTTCAGGCTTGTGACAGTAAGAGGCCCTGTCAACAGTCTAGTATTCATCAGATAAGGAAAAGTAATGAATCAGGTTCTAGGTGAAGTCAAGAAATCCAAACAATTCAGGATCAATAGAAGACAAGAGTGGAGAAAGGTCAAGTACAGCACAGCTCAGGCCAGGATGGCCTGGACTTAAATGGGACTCCTGGGCTGTGGGCAGAGAGTATGTGGGTGATGGTCACTGGTGAGACCAGTTAAAGCAAGTAAGGCTTATAAGTGCACTCATGACCCTGACATAAAGTTGCAGTTTGTAACCTTAATAAGTCCTGTGATGTAGAGATTTGTATATTTCCCTCCATTTTCTAGGTGATGATAATGACTCTAGGTCAGCTAATAGGATGACAGTTGTCCTAGAAAAAGAGGGCTAGAAGACACATCAATAGATCATTATTTCACACCCCTATCTGAAAGGAAGAGCAATAGTATCTGTCATTTCTCACAGAAATCTGTTGAACCTGCTTTTCTGAGCCTCTGAGAATGGAGGTTTCACATCACACACAGGTAATCTGTGTCCTACCATTGATAAGGTTTTCCTAATATTTATGCATTCCCAGCACATTGGTGGCTTTTCTGTCTTCTGCAAAGACAGAAACAAAGTATTCCTCTTCTTTAAGTTGAAGAACTTAGTTTATCCAGTCCTTCTCTGGTCACATTTGTTAGCTTGATGATATTCATTCTCATCAGTTATCTCAGGTTTTTCTCAGGTTGAAACATTGTGCTCAGACCCTCCCAGGTCAGTCCATATTGCCAGGATCTCACCACAATGTGGGCCTCTGTCCTAGTATTAACCAATGTTGACCGCATCAAGATAGCCTGCAATCTGTTGCAATTCCCGGGGTCTTCTCTGAGAAACACCTGCCTCACAAATTCTTCATTGTGCAGTGCCTGAGTAGGTATTTTGCCATCAGACAGCATCCTGCATTCAATTTCAGTAACCTTCATCCCATCTTTTTATTTAGACCATATCTTCAATATGTTCAATAAGCCAAGTTCATTTTGAAATCTGATGCTTTTCTTCATATTTCAAGCTATTTATAGTGAAGTATATTTCCTTGTTTCAGGAGGGTAACTGTCAGTGTAACATAATACTTCAGACAGAGTAACATTCAGACGCCCTTTGTAAGTGTGCAATGACTTACGGCTTATTGGGATTTACCATAGGACATGTCGCCATTAATCATGTAACTCCTGACCTTTGCAACATGACAAGGTGTGGTTGAGATTACTCATTGCATTATCTGCTCTATTTCTTAAAAGAAAATAGAACTTTTTTTGTTGCTCAGTGGCACTGCAAGTACCTAACTATTCTCTAGGATGACAGTGCTTAATAAGGTGCAAAGCTATGTAACACATGCGCACTTGAGCAGGATGCAAGAATTAAAGAGGTTGCTGTTATTATTTACAAGAGATATGAAAAGTAGTAGTGACTTATTTGAAGTCATACAGCAGATCATTAGCAATATTGAAAAGAGAATTGAATTCCACCAACACCCACATTGCTTCACTGAGCAGTGAAACATTTAATAGTGTTCACTTGACAAGTAGTACCCAAGCCCTCACTAATGGAAACGCTTCCACACTCTGAAATCATACCAGCAAGTCAGCTGTCTTGAAATCAACAAATAATAGTAAGGTCTTTGTTTCTGTGCATTCTGTGCTTCCTTACACAAACTGCTCAAGTTCAACACAAGACTGAGCACATTCAGGGAGAATCTTTTCACTGATTTAGCCTCCTGTACTGCCCTTTGGAGTTTATATTACATGCCACTAGAATTTTTACTTTCAGAGACCATTTCGGATCACTTTTTAAAAAAAAAAATATTAAACTTGACCCCCCCAAAAGGTACAGTCTATATGAGTGCTGTGTATTTACTTAGCTTTCTAGAATACATCTATCTATACCATACAGCACATAGGAATACAGCATTAATAAGCTTCTCACAGAAAATCCTAAAAAAAATTAAATCTCTCTGGCCGTAGCATAGGATATCAAAGCACCCTACCCTTTTACTTTGAAATTCCTCATTTATAACCATTGTACAGTCTGTTATTTTAAAGTTATGGTTAAAAGCTTTTGTTACAGTTAGATCTAAATCCTATTATTGCTATGCTGAACCCTGACTGAGGATTCCAAAGCAGATACTGAAGCAGGATTTTGTACTCTGTCATAGATGGAATTTGGCCACTTCTGTCACACTCACTTGGAAGCCCTGTAAGAAAAGATGGATTGATTGTTGGCTGATATCATATATGAACAGTATTTTCTTTTCATAACTCTTTGTTTTCTCTCAGTAATGAAGAATACTACATTATATCCTGTTTTCCTCAGGACAGAAGAAAATTGCTAGAGGTCTCAAATACATACCAGATTAAATCCTAAATAAAATATTAACTGGCACAATATGGTAATTTATTTTAAGGAAAGGTTTAAACAATGTCTCAAGATCTTAGGAGAAAGGTGTTCCACAGACACTCACTCAGCCACTCTTCCTCAAAGATAAAGGTAGCCCTTTACAAGAGCACTCCTATCTAAAGCAGTAGCTTTCCTTCTTCTCCCATGGGCTCTCATATAAGACTTTGCCACCACAAAAGGTAAGATACCTCCTGTAATTCTTCATCTAAATATAATGTTGGGTTTTTTTTTGTTTGGGTTTTATTTTTTTGTTTTTTAGTTTTAGAAACCAGATACTAATTACTAACTAAAACTAGATCTTTTTCATCTGGGTCTGGCTTCCTTTATTAAGCTTAAAGAGGTTCCTTACCAGAAGGGTATTTATTCTTCTACTTCACATAGAAATCTAGGGGGTGTGCACTACAAAACACTTGAGCTTTCTCTATTTGCATTTCCTTTTACTTGACAGAGAAAGAGAAAACAAAGCCAGAGAGACTGCCACTGTAAATCATTTTAGCATTACTGATTTCAGGGGTTCTATGCTGACTTAGCTGCAAAAAATATCGCTACAAAAGCTTTTGGAGACAGAATCAAGTCTTGGGTCTGACAGTGTGGGAAACATTCTTTTTCTGGAGACCAAGGACACTTCCACCGCAGCCTTGCTGTTGGTCCTTCATGTATGTCCTTCCTTGCTACTCTGAGGTTTCCACAAGCTCCCCACCTTAGTGGGTTCTTTCTTAAATAAAGTTTTCTGTTAGAAGCAAGTTAGTGTCCCAGGGGAGCACTGGATAGTGTCCTTTTGACAAGATACTGACTTTAAATATGAACTACTGGTATGCGACCGGTGCATGGAAGTGTTAGCAAACCCTGCTTAGACTCCATTTGGCTGCTTTGCCAGAGTCTATAAAAATGGTCAGACTGGAGCATAAGGCATGGAACTGGAGTCCATCTGTGTTGACTGCTGCAGAAAATATATGGACCCAGTCAGAGATCAATCACAGAATGGTTAGGGTTCCACTCAAATATACATGCCCTTCCTACACCAACAAGGCAAGTATCCTGGGGGGCTTATTTTCTGAAGACCTGTTTTCTGAACATCTGTAAAATACTATCTGGAAGGCATCTCCTCTTAGTATATTAAGCAGGTGGAACCTACCTCAGCCATTACTTACAAGAAAATCACCAGTCTTTCTTCCTGACCCCTAACAAAAGCCAAGGCTCCTCCAGCTTTTCTTATTTTTGTCACAAGCAGGTTTTATTGCAGATATGCTTTTAGCTCAGTCAAAATACGTGTTCTAGCCAAGATGACATTAAAATAAAAAATAACCCACATAATATGTAAAGTTTAAACCCATTCCTTTACTACTGCTTATGTTTAAAATTCAGTGTTTTTCCCTTGACTTTCCTCAGAACTATTCAGCTAATTCTGAAGCCCTCTTCTCCTGTAAAGCCACGTTATCTGGATGTGAAGTAACTGTGAGTCAGTGGGTCAGCAGATAACAGGCTTCCTCAGTGAAGTCAGAAGACCCTATTTCCCCCCTATTCTGTCATACGGCAGGATGCGTCAGGCACATATTGCCAGATTGCCTCATACTTCATCTTTGACCTTTCCCCTAGTTTCTCTTGTGTTTTTTTTCTTTTTGTACTTTCCTAGTTTTCTGTATCGAAATCAATGCCCCTTGATTTGAAAAAGAAGGAAAAGAAACAGATGCACAAATTAAGCTTTCTTGTCCTTCATGCTTTTTTACTTGATCAGCCCTCTGATCAGTAACTACATTACAAAAATATTAAGAACAGAACTAGTCAGGTAACAGAAATACAACCACATTTATTCCATTGAGTAGAAAATGTCACTACCTAATTTTTTGCTAAATCCCTTTAGTGGGGCCTATTTACACAGCTCACTTTCTGATAAAGCTGGAAGATTATGGAGCTTCTGTCAGAAAACAAACATCATGACTGCCTTTACTGGCATATAATGTTTCTCATAACAGCAAAAAAAACCCAGCTCCATGCTATTGTTTCATAAGAACTTTCAAATTTTGCAACCAGTAACAGGGACATCTGTAAATATTATTCGGAAGAAAAAATATCAACTTTCCAAAACACAAAGGTCTTAAATTGTATTATACACTATTGGAGTAACAAACTTCCTCATGGGTACTAATAACACACATGGAAGCTGCATGTATGTTAGTAACACCAAGTAATAACTCGGAATGATTTTGTACCAATAACTGATAAATGAAAAAAGTACATAATTAGGAGTGGAAGAGCATTGTTTCTTAAACAGCCACTCCACTTCTGATGGTCCTAATTTTCAGAGTTAAAAAGTACATTAGAAACTTGTTCTTGGCAAAATTCTTAACTTCACTCAACTTTGGATTATACTCCAAGTGATCTGTCTTACATCCGTCAAAGAGCAGGCAGAGATTCCAACAGGTGTTGCATCATTCTCTCAAGACTTGGAGGCCACTCTTCTGTGACACTTATTCTGAGAAAAAAAGGTTCTATTTTCTTAGGTTATTGACAGAAAATTACTCATTTAGACCTGAATTAAAACATAGAAATAAAGCATTGTGCTTTGAAATGGCAACCAGTGGAGGTTTTAATTATCATCTTAGTGAAAACTGTATTTAACACTACTATAGCAAATGATGCTTTACAATTCCTGTTCCTCAAATACAACAGAATAAGGAGTTATTTGCAGAAATTCTTTTTTTCCTAAAGTACACTTTTGTCCTCAATGAAACTACTTGGAAGACCTACTTCTGCCCTGCATGAAGAGCAAGGCAGAATGAATATATAAGCATTTTAATTCAACAATATGTTATGGCTTACCATTTACAGACTTCTTTAAACAAAATACATGAATTAAACATACTAAAAGAGTGCTGGTTTCTACATTTGTATGTCACTTACGGAAAGAAGCATATGTCATAACAGAAAGTAAAGTTTAGACAATTAAACAATTTTTAATACCTTCCTATGAATGCCGCATGAAAAATCTGCAGAATCTTTACAAAAGGCAAGGGTATGAAGGGTGATGGGAGCAAACAGCTAAGAATTCCTCATATTATCTCAATGGAATACGAACAAGTAGAAACTTAAACAGCAGCTTTGTCTACATGTAATAACCACAGACGTATGTACAGAGTTTTGGAAGGAGTAGGTATAATAGGAAATATTTTCCTTTTTTTCTATGAAAATCACACAATTACTAACATATTTAAAACCTGTTGCGCTTCCTCCCACCACCAGATGGAAGAATAAATCCTGTAAACCAGAGATCAACCCCTTCTTCCCATGCTTCAGTGCCGTTGTGTATTCTGTGTATTACAATTAAAATTCATGTTTAAAATTACAGCCTGCTATTTTTACTGTATCTGTGTACAGTAACACTCTGCCCACACAAAGCCAATGCAACATCAACAGGACACAATATATTTAAATATATTTGAGGTGTCAGGACCTCCCAGATCATCAATTTTAGCCTGTTTTCACAATTAAAAGATCTACATCAGAGAAGTAGGCAGGTAGACAGGCATTAAGGTCTATGTGATAATCAGTTTTACTTCAGCAGGTATTTCAGTGCAGCAATCCAGACATATGAAGAATACACAAGGTCCAACCCACTAAAGTGCTTAAACATTCGTTTAACTTAAATAATATAGGTAAAGACATAGATTGGAGGTATTTTGTTATTGTACAAGCAATCTGTGACATGCTCCTTTTAAAAAACATGTTGGTCATAAGAATTCACTAAGGATTAGCACAACACTGTGATACACATTTCATGTGCTGTACAAAAATAGTGTGTCAACATCCATAATTAGAGAATCCTGCACTTTGCAATTTTATTGCTGAACTTCTGAGAACAGCTTCAGCTTTATATGTAACACAGAAATCTATTTCAGTGTCTGAAGTTTCCTAAGGGGAGCTTACATAAAGAAGCCAAACTCTATAAGAGAAAACTGAAAGCACATCTAAACCAAGTACAAGAGGGGATAACTTGACGAAACTAAATGAAATCAACTTTTCATTTACAGGATTTTTAGCTCCACCTAAGGGTCAGAGAGGGTAAGATTTTTCTGTCCGCCTCTTGCTTCGTAGTCAGTACTTTAAGACACAACTGAATAGAGTGCAACAAGCAATACACATAATTATATCCAAATAACATTACCAGTAGGACTTACAGCAACAATAAACAAGAAACACTAGCAACTTCACCTCCCACAATCACAGCTAATGGGCATTTGCTATTCTTGAAGCTATATCAGCGTTTAGCATGGCACTTTCCAAAGAACAGGCCATACTCTTCCTGTATTTGTACATTAAATAATAGGAAAGATGCTTAGCGCACAAAGACTGATAGCATTTGAGGGAACTACATGAACTTACCTTGTTGAAGATCAAACCATTATGTTTTGCTTTACTTACTGAAACTATGTTCCATATTGTACCAGTTACTTGTGTAGCATGCATTCTCTGGATAAAAAAAAAAATAAGAAACAACTCTTTACACATGCTGCTCAGATCTATGTACTAATTCATTAGGTACTTTGCAGGGTTTTTGTTTTCTCCAGGCATAAATTTGGAGCATAGAATTTAGGCCAAGTAGTGACATGCTGTGGACCTTTTTTTATGCAAATCTTTTGTATTTATTCCAATGCGTGTCATGCAAAATATCTTTCTTGTAAGTTTTGAGAAAAAAAAAAACCAAACCAAGGTTGCATAAGTTGCATTCTTATAGTAATATTACCACAAAAGGTGGTTGAAGAAACTCTCCAAGACTCAATTTGGAGTTTTAGAAAGCAGGCATTCTTTATTGCTGCACTGGGTGCACACTTTGAGAATCATTTTGCAAAGGTAAGAGTGCCTGAGTCTACAAGCAGCATCCATATATCCAGCAAACTTATGCATATTTACAACCTTTCCAAGAAATGTTTAACATATTTATTAGATTTCCAGGAACTAATTGTAGTATTTGCATTTTAATTATGAATGCGCTTTCTTGCTGGGTCATGGTCTTGAGGGTTCTCTGGTGGTCACAGATAGTCTTCCTTACTGTATTTGCTGATTGACCTCTGTGCTTGCGCATGGGCAAAAGATTCTCGTGAACTACTTAACAATTGTGTCTGCGTTTTAGGCCAGTTTGTTCTGATTTGTTCCTTATCTTGAATAATCAAATCAGACTCCATCAGTCTTGGTCACTCCTTTTTTATCTTCACACCTGGTTGACTACAGAGTGGTGAACTGGCCCCATCCGTCTTGGTTACTCCTTCCTTATCTTCAGAGGCTAACCTTGTTTTGTACATATCCCAAGGCTACAGCAGCCCAATTCCCAAGGCTACAGCAGCCCATATCCCAAGGCTGCACCTGCCCATCTTGCTCTCAGCAGAATGTCCCAATTTACAACCTAACATCTTGCTTAACAGAGCAGTTTTAATTTACAACTTAGCATTTTAGCATACAGTAAGAAGTAATTAATATTTACAAAATTTTCTGCATATTGAATCATTCATATACCTTGTATCTTTCTGGTAGAGATAGGGATAGGGATAAGGATATCTCTAAACTAGATTAGATATTTATTTCCTGTAAGACTGCCCTTTTCAGTATAAAATGCAAGTAGGTATCTTGGCAACACAGCATTCCCCAAGAACGGGTAACCATTACCATCCTAGTCTATCATGTCTTCTGTTTAATGTGAACCACTATGATATTCTCCTTACCTTGACTGTTACTTTATGTATCTGTCACACACATTATACTATGTGATTACAAGGGTAAGGGAAACCAAACTAACTTCGCGGTCACTTTGCTGTCATCGTTGTATTGCAAAAGTCTAAACGGAACAAAATCAGTTATCTCCATGATAACTACGATGACAAAAGCAGTGAAGACTTACCATACTGAGAGTGTCAGGGTCTGTGGTAGTGACTTGATTACAAGAAACAAGCTTTCTTGGCAAGGAAATTAAAAAATGAGGTTATGTTACTAAACACAGCCAACAGGACTTGGTAAGTACCTGCAGATAGACTAGGCACAGTGTAAGCCAGAATAAAGTGATCTGAACTTCAAAACAAAATGTATGTGCAGAGATTATTGATCCTGTTCTATTGCTGCTATCTCACCGATTACTGGCAGATCAAAAATCACGTCAATCACAAATCTGAGTACTTAAAAAATATCTGTCAGCTGACCAGTCAGGTTCAACATGCAGCAGCATATGGAACATTCAGTTGAGTCAAGTGGCTGTTGTGTTACAGCAACCTCAGGATCCTGCTAAAAACCAAAACAAAAGCTAACAGCAAGGAGCAGACAGTGGACAGTCCTAGCAGAAACAGACATTTGAAGAATCTTGTGCTTGTTTAAAACCCCATTTTCTGTGTGTTGCCAGAACCAAGAGGTACCATGCTCAATCCTTTTTAGCAGGAGTAAGCTCTCTTTTTCAACTGCTGAAGAGTTATGCAAGAGATAATACTCAAAAGAATCATAAGTATTTTGAAAATGGTTCTAAGACCCATTGTTTTCTAAGCTGGACACAGACTGTAACTGAAACTTTTTAAAGAAAAGGTGACATGATGTTTCCAGAAAAATAAACAGAAAAATCCTTAGGAAGACAAATATTTCAAAAAATCCTGTCACATTTTATGCAGAGATCATCAAGATAACTTGATTTTTAAATAAATACACCAGAGTATTCCTGAATGTATGCCAGTATTTTAAGCAACATATGTTGATTTGTTAGAGAAGACTGTATGTATATCTTTCTGCTTCCCTGCTGGTATTAGGAAGACCAGCAAGAACAGCCTCTTTAACTTAGGTTTCAATCCCATAATACAGTGAAAACAAGAAAATACTTCCAAGACTAGGTTGACATTCTGACGCTTTTGTACAAAATGGTGGCTTTGGGGTCTATCGTTTTGCTGAAATACAGTTGTCAATTACAGCTACATTTTTAATTAAGGCAAACGATGTGAGGGAAACTGTATTGTTTTCCCATAATTGGCAGGGGGGACACACGACTTTGCAATATTAAAGCTTTACAATATTAGAGCTTTAAGTTCAATATTAATGCTTTGCAATATTAAGATTTTTCAATACTGGAGCTGGGGCTAAGTTACTAAGGAAACAAAACAAAGGGTTTGAGATACCATCACTTAGAAAGACACACTCTGTGGTTAAGGACAATATAATTTCTGGACAAAAGATACAGTCTGTGGTTAAAAAGAATACTATCTTTGTACAACCTATGAAACTAAGGTGGTGCAAGCTGGTTCTGTAGTTAAACAGGAAGCTGAGGAACCGCATGTCTGCCAGAGAGTTATGAACCATAAAAGGATATAAATAAATAAGAGGAAGGGGTGTAAGAAATTTAGTAAAAGGAGATGTAAACAGAGGTGGGACAGTTAGCATGTAGATTATACACACTGGATAGGCTATAAACCTTGGAGTACCCAACCGACGGGGAAACAAGGGAGAGAACTTGCTGATGGGATAAGAGATATAAATCGAAGTTCTGCTTTTGCTGTATAAGCCTACTTGCTAGGACACCTGTTTTTTTTGCAAAAAACACTAATAAACGGACAGCTCTCCTCTTTGGAGGTCGCTGTGGCTCCCCAGGGGAGCATTCATTGCCCTGTCTAGAAGCAGACAGATGTACCACAGCCTCTTCAGACTCCTCCTGGGGCTCTTCTTGCTCCCCAGGGATAGGAACAGAGACAGAGGGAGAGCTGCCAGGACCCTCATGAAGGGCAGCTGCTGAGGTGCTGGGAGGTGTCTGCATTGGCTCCTTCAGGGCTGATGGAGTGAGATGAGCCAGGTGTGGGAGATCCTCCTGGGGAGGCATGTGGCTGAGTGCAGCCCCCCGCTGCTCAGTAACAGGTCCACCCTCCAGGCCCAGCAGATGGTGGGCCTCCCACTGCACCTTTGCACTGTGACATTGATAAGCTGGTGCATGAATGTTGCCTTGTGGTTTTGGAGGGAGCGCCCCAACAGGTGGACCAGTAGATCTTCTTCTAGCCCAAAGAGGAGGGACACATCATAACAACATACTCCATTGTGGCTGCCCGCAGGACAGTTTCCAAATATGAACTGAAGCTCTTGACCTACTCAGGACAGAAGGAGCTGGAAGAGAGCTGGGTGGTCATGGAAAAGGGATACCCAGGTGTTTTGAACTGGAGGCCACCCAGAGCAGCCTTGGACATCTGCTGGCTGGAGGGAGCTGGTGATGATGAGTTGCTCCCTCTCACTTGTGCTGCAGTAGCAAATGTTACACGAGAAAGGGAGAACCCCCAAGTCATTGGCTGGCCCAGGGAGGAGTGGAAGAAATGCCCAGGTCCCTCAAGAAGGAAACACTCCCAGCTCCCCAAGGTGAAGGGTCCCCACACACCTCTGATGCTGCAAACACACCTCCTGGGTGCCCCTGCTGCCTGAACCTGGCAAGGCCAGGGAAAATCTGTTGGTGGCTCTCGGTAGGCACCAAGAACTGCAACAAATAACTCCCTGAACAGTACCAAAGTCTTCATTGGCACTCCAAACCTCGCAAACTCGCTCAGTCAGAGTTCAGGCAGCCACCTGGGTGAGACTTGGCACCCAGATATAAGCATCCAGCACTTGGGGGCATCATAATATATTGCTTGAGATGTTGCAGCTCATCCTTTGGTGAGCACAGAACCCATCACTCCGGGATGTCACAATGGGCCATCCTGCCCAAGGCAGCACTGAGGCCCCTCTGCACGTATCTCGGGTTATCACAATACCACTGCCCTCTCCATCCCCCCACCTCTTGTCTTGTGCTTGGCATCAGTGTTTCACACCAGTCACCCAGGCCACAGCTGTGTCTTCCCAGTGGCCCATCAGGTCACTCTGGCTGTGGCAGACATCTCCAGGCGCATATGGCAACGGAGTTCATTGGAGGCTGTAGAATAAAATCCGACAGGCTCTCTCCATGCTCCAGCATTGCTTACCCACCCTCTGGGCTCGTCTGCTTCCTCCCACAGGGTGTCAAAGGCAGTGCTGGGATCACTTTCATAGATTCTATCCTATTTTTCTCCCCTAGCTGGAAGACACAAGGGTGATCCCCCTCTGCTCAACACCCCTTTGGCCTCATCCACACAATATGTCCCATTTGGGGTCCTGGACAGGAGAGAGGTCAGCAAACCCAAGGGGTCAGGGGAGGTAAGGAGTGTCTGTGGGTCTGGTTCATCATGAAGCAGAGAGGGCATTGGGGCACCTCACTGCACACCCCAGTGCACATGGCGAAGACATCAGGAAGATGGGGCCAGGCTTTTCCCAGGACTGGCCAGTGGAAGGGCAAGAGTCAGTGAAACTAGACAGGTTCAGGATAGGGATAAGGGATCTGTACCAAAATCCATGGAGGATCATTAAGCACTGGAGTGGGTTGCCCAGAGTGGAGGTGGAATCCCTGAGCCTGGAGGTCTTGAAGAAATGAGTGGCCACAGCCCACAGCACAGCTGTCACAAGCCCATGAAGGCATGCTCACTGAAGTCACAAAAAAGAAACATTGCCAGGGGGAAATGGAGCAAAGGATTCCAGAGGTGCTTCCTGGAGTTACCCACAAGGGACCGATCACTGCTTGGGTTGGGCTGGGAATCAGTCAGCAGGTGCTGAGCAATTGTGTTGTGCATCACTTGTGTTTATTGTTTTCTTTTCTTCCCCCCCCCCCCCTTTCCCTTTAAGTTTTATATCTCTCACCTTGCCATTTTCCTTATTATTCTTAGTAGTAGTATTATATTGTACTTTAGTTATTAAACTGTTCTGATCTCAACCTGTTGGTTTTGCATTCTTTCAATTCTCCCATCCCACTTGGGGAGGGGGCAAGGATGTGGTGTGTGAGCATGGTGCTGACTGGTCCTGAGTTACCAGCTGGGATTAAACCACAACAAATAGAATAGTTCCAGTTGAAAGGGACCTACAACAGTCATCTAGTACAACTGCCTGAGAATTCCAGGCAGCACTGACCAAAAGTTTAAGCATGTTGTTAAGGGTGCTAAGTACCTCTTAAACACTGACAGACTTGGGGCATCGACCACCTCTTACAATGTTCAGGTCCTGGAAGAAATGCTTCCTAATGTCCAGCCTAAACTTCTCCCGTCGCTGCTGTGAACCATTCTCATGTGTCCTACCACTGGATCGCAGGGAGAAGAGATGAGCATCCTCCTCCCCACTTCCCCTCCTCAGGAAGCTGTGGGGAGCAATGAGCTCACCCCTCAGCCTCCTTTCCTCCAAACCAGACAAGGCCGGAGCCCTCGGCCACTCCTCACAGGACACGCCTTCCAGACCTTCCACCAGCTTTGTTGCCTTCCTCTGGGTGTATCCAAGGACCTTCACATCCTTCTTAAACATTTCATTTCCTGGTACCAACCAACACCTCGCATAAGGTGAGCAGCAGTCGCCGGGCACTGGCCTGCGCTGGCCGGGAACGGCGCCTCACAGATCCTTAGCCATCAGCGCGCCGCCTGCCTAGCGGGGCCCCGGGCCAGCCCCCTCTCCTTCAAGACCAACCCCCGGCTGTCCACCGCGGGACCCATGCAGGCGGGCTAACAGGTGCTGCTCCGCGGGACCGAGGCGTCGGCGGAGCGCCGGGCTCCCCTCACGCCTCCCGCGGGCGCCCCCTTGCCGCAGCAGCGCTCGCTCCCCTGCCCAGCCACCGCCTCTTTTCGGGGCGGACCCTAAACCCGCCTGTAGGCGCTTGAGGGGGAGAGAGTAACATGGTGGCTGCTTCCTCCCCAGACTGGAGCGGCGGCTGGTCCGGCGGCTCCTGAGGTGGCGGCGGGCGCGGGAAGAGGCTCCGGGTCGGGAGCGCAGCGGAGGAGCGGCTCACGAGGGCAGCTCGGCGTCGGCTGTCGGCAAGCGGGCGGCACGGCTGGCGGCAGGTGAGCGGCCGCGGAAGGGAGAGAAGGAGGGCGCCTGACAGGCGGGGAACAGGCTCTGGACCCGGCGCCTCGGCTACCTTCCACCCACCCCTCCTCGGGGCGCGGCAGGAAGCCGGCACTGCGCCGGGGGGACCCCGTCTTCCCTTCCGCCTCCTGTGAAAACCTCCCTCCTCGTCGGAAAGGGGAGGAGGTTCGGGGTGTTCCTCAGTCCTGGGTCGGTCCTTGGGAAGGGCTTGTTCCCTGCCCCGGCAGCTGGACCGCGCTGAGACTAGTAGCCCTTAGCCCACACCGCGCGGGGCCGGGGGAGCGGAGGTGCTTCCTTGACTTAGTTTTATCAGTTACTGCCATGATAACTCTTAGATTCCCCGCTGCCGGCCTCCGCGGTCGCTTCTTCGACTCTCTGAGCTCTGCGGGCGGTGTTCGCCCTGCCGCGGCATCCGGCGGGGCCGTGCAGGTGGCGGGCGCTGCAGGTGAGTCCCTGGGCAGCGCCTTCTTTATTTCTCCATTTTCCTCTCGCTTTCCAAGCTCTGGCTCCTCCCCCGGGTTGCGGCGTCAGCGCGTTTAACCCTTTCGGGGGGCAGGGTGAGGCAAGAGCTCCTGTGCGGCGCTAAGGCAGAAGCGACGCTCCCGGCGCCTGATGCGCGGCGTCTGCGGTGAAGGGGTGGGTTTACTCTTACATGTGCCTACATGGAGATTGTGAACGGCGGTGTCATGGCTTTTAGAACAGTGTTTGAATAGAAGGGGCCGTCCCGCCCCGCAACCCAGTGACAAAGGCACTGTTACTGGTAATTATGCTGTGTTAGTTCTGCAGATTTAAAAAAGGAACTAAAAAAAAGTAAAAGCTAGAGCTATAACTTGTAATCAACCTGCACCATCATCTGGAGTTATCTGATGTATTTGCTGCATAACCAGATAATCTATCTAGCAACAGGATCTGGTGATATGCTGCGGCCTTTGTATGTCGAATAGGGGAAAAACATCTTTACAGCAGCTGTCAGGAGCTTTAAATGGGATGTAAGCTAATTAACTGCACTGTTAATGCCAAAAATGGTTTTCTGAAGGGCGTGAAGTGCACAAGTTAGTATGTTCCTGATGCTGAAATCTCAGGAAGAATGCAAAACCCAAATAAGAGTAAATTATATCTAAACTAAAGAGGTATTTCTATACTAACCTTTTAAATATAGGTTTTTCTTTCGCTGTTAACATCAAGCATTTTGCAAACATGGACTGTTGTGGTGATTTCAAACTTAATGCCTGTTGCTAAACTTTTAGATCTGTGTGAGGACTTAGCCTGTATAAAGCAAAACTTGATCTCCCTTTTTTTTTTTTTTTTGTGTAAGCTGTATTAGTGTGACTTCTGTAGTATTGGTTTTGACTTACGATGTTTTTAAGCAAGTTAAATTTGAGCCTGTACATGGACACGTGAAAAGAAAATAATTTGCTTTTAGGAATATTTTCTTATGCAAACTAGACCCAATGTTAGTGGAAGTTCTTGCATCACTCTTTTTAGGGTAACATGGTAAAAGTTAAGGCAGTAAACATTCTCTGTGTTTTTTTGGAAAAAAATGATGATGGAATGCAAATTGCTTCATACCTGTTTAGAAAAGTAAAGGATTTTTATTTGTGGGATTTTTGTGAAAAGCAGTCATGATCAAACTTAAGTGACTAACCAGACTATTACTAGCATGTATATATATATATATTTATATTTAAAATGCTTGGCACAAAGGAGACAAAATAAAATAATAAAACCTGTTTGATGGCTTGAGAATTACTTTATTGTAAATGTTACTATAAGTCTTTTTTAAGGTCTGTTTTGGTTTTTGGTTTTGTTTCTTTCTTTTTTTTTTTTTTTAGTTGGCTGACAGGCTGCTTTTACTCTTCCAGTGGTCATGAAATGCTAATAATACGTTCTGACTTGAGTAGTGCAATGGAAGAGTTCAGCAGGAACCAAAATGTAAAAATTGGCTTGTCTACCTGACTTCTGTCTTGTATGTTAAAATGGTTACAATTATTACTACTAAAATCTCAAAAATTTGGCTTAAAAGAATTATTATAAATTAAGATGTGGATTTTCTTAAATATTTTTGGATGAGTATAATGTTACATTTGGCTGTTCCTTCCTAGGTTAAGGTTGAGCTTTCTGTAGCCCAAAGTGAACATACTCATACCTTCTTGTGGACCGTATCATATGGTTTGGGTTGGAAGGGACCTTAAAGATCACCTAGTTCCAACCCCTTGCCATGGGCAGGGACACCTTCCTGTGTGTTTGCTTTCTCATTTGGGAATTGTCTGTGGAATTCTTTCCCAGTCAACTTCTGGTTGGTTTTTTGTTTTGTGGGGTTTTTTTTTTGTTTTGTTTTTTTTTTTTTGTTTTGTTTGTTTGGGGTTTTTTGTTTTTTTGGTTTCACTGAAAACCATCTAAATCAAGGAAAATCATGTTATTCAGATGGTGATATGGATAAAATCCCTGTGACTCAACATATATGAATTCCTGTTTGGAATGGCAGTGCTACATATTGTTGAAATACAGTGCTTGAGATGGTATCTTTTTGAGCTTTTTATCTTTTTAAGTTTAGTTTTTTCTTAGGTCTGCCCTTGACCAGTGGAGAATTGAATTTGGAATTCAACCTTGATACGCTTTAAGAACAAGTAAGTTTCAGTGTTAGCTATGATGCATGTCTGGGTTTGGTTAAAAATACCATAGGAAAAAAGTGTCTGTAGAATGAGGTAGGAAACATATTGCCAAAGTTGTAAGAGGAAGGCAAGGTATTCGTTTGGCTGTTGTGTAAGATCAGGTGTCTTATTTGTGAAGCTTTCAGATAAGTTTGAATGGCAGCCATAGGCATATAGCAGTATGCATAAAGATTGGCATGTTTGGCGGTCTTAGTGGTTACATGTAGCAGTGTCTCCTTTTCTGATCGACTAAGCATTCTGACTGAAGGAACAACAAAAAGCACCTGTAACTCTAAATCTGGCATCGTTTTGTTTATCTTGCACTGTAGAAATTTATCTGGTATAATTTTTTTTTCTTTTTCCCTGTGCTTGGTAGTCATCCCAAGGCATGGATTACCCACCTTCAGCATGCTGCTTTCTTGAATAATATTCAAAATACTGAATGTTGGTGTACATGACCTCCAAAATGATAGTTGTATTATTGAATTGCTTCCCATGTGATTTCCCAGATAGCTGCCTATTTAAGTCTGCAAAATGAGAACGTTTGATGCTCTGTGCAACATGATACTTGCATTCCTCCTGTAATGCTTCAGTCTGCAAACCGAAGTCTTCAGATTTTTTGATCTTCTGTCTTGCTACAAAAGTCATCCCTCTTTTGACATTGTTGCTCTCAGTTACCTGGGAATGTAATGCTGCTTCTTTCCTGCTGAATAGTAGTGATACGCGGATAGACTCCACAACTCCTTAAAGTTGTAAAGTAGGGATGTTTTTTATTCAGCGCTGAGACGCACAGGGGTAATTCCTCAAAGTCAAAGTCAAACACACGTGCCTCAGTGTTGTTTCCCTCTACATTTATTCTCTAAAGTTATATATATTCATAAGGTTGCACAATACGCCTATACATATTCATGTCCTATCCCCGCTTCCTATTATAAGGGGTTAGAAGGTCCTTTGCGCCTGCGCAGTGCCCCCTCTGGTCATGGGCAGTGGTCTCCAGATGAAATAACTCAGTCTTTCTCCTGTGTGTAGGGGTCTTCAAGATGAAGTAAATGAGTCTTCCTCTTCTTGAACTTTTCACCTTTTAGTCTTCACATATGGCCTTAGGGTCCCAGCCATAAACCATCTGCATCTGCCCCTTCAGGCGTCTGCTTTTCCTTATCAATAGCTGCTTATCAGTAGAATCAGGCCTCTGCTTTTCCTTGTCAGTAGAACCAGGTGTCTGCTTTTCCTTATCAATGGTTAGTGCCTTTGTTCTACTTAGTAGGCATGATAGGTACAGACAATATTTTTGTTGAAGCAAGCAAATTCCTCTAACCCCCTCGTACAACCCCCCTGTACAACCCCCCTCTACATCGGTTAACCCTGTGTCAGTCCCCCTTTTTCTATAAAATGAGTAAATTCTTTTAATATATTATTTATAACAGAGCTATCCATGTTCCTTCTACCGATTTATGAATTCATTTCGATATACATTGTATTATGCCAGGTACAATCATTAAAATGAGTAGTCCTATAGTTAAGATTAGAAGGTCTTGTTTAAGTATTTCCCTGAACCATCCAGTAACTCCTGTGTTATTTAGCCATTCATCCATTCCACCTCCAACAATTCTAAGCTCCTGCATATTTTCCTGCAATTTTCGCAGCTTAGCATGAATTTGATTCAGAATGGTCAGATAAGTTCATGCAGCACATACTTTCAAAATCCCCACGACCATCCTATAACAATCTTTGTTACCTCCTGGGCTTGTGTGCTTCTAGTTGGAAAGGCTTCTGGTCAACCCGAAAAGGTGTCTGTTAGTACCAACAAATGTCTGTACCCCCTTTTTCTGTCCTTTTGCAAATTCTTTTGCAACGTATTTTCATCCAGAGTATTTTTTGAAGTAGTTTCTTGTTTCTATTTGATATTTAAATTTCATTTCTTTTTTCAATTTTCGTAGTTTATCATAGATTGTTTACAATTCCAGGAGGAAAATTTTGTTATACCACAAGTAATCAATATTAAAATAATTAATAGTAATATTCCTGCAACCAGGTGCCCTAACCAGGAGATATCAGGTAACCATGAAGTTAACTTTTTCCATATTTCCTCTGTGGTTGCTGAGATACTTATGATTGCCTCAAAACACATCTCACAAAATGCAGTATTTTGTTCAGCAATAGGGTTAAACCCTCACTTGACCAATACCATCCTTTCCCTTCAGGAATCAGGCTATCACTGAACCACGATACCATCTATACAGTTTGAATAGTGACTTACACCTGTGGTATTTAAATAAACATAGTCTCCTGTTCTGGTTCCTGGTGTAACACATATTTAAATTCCATTTCTTGTCTGTTTCAGGAAGGCCCTGATTCAGGCAACTGTGCACACTCCCAACAGTCACTACAATTAACAACTTTAGTAACATTCTGCATTAATTTCAGGTATAAGTATTAGTCCCAAGATGGTATGTCAGTTATCACATAAATCCAAATTATGACTGATATAATTTCATATGTGAGGGTCCTGAAGGTTCAATCCGCCATGTCTTCTCTGGTTCTGGTGCTTTCTTTATTCTTGCAAGCAGGTTGTTCCTTCATCTTCACTGCTGTAAAGGTGGTCAATATTGTCTGATATGGTCCGCTCCACTTCTCCTGTAGAGGATCTCCTGAAAAATTCTTAACATAAACCCAGTCTCTGGATCTAAAAGGGTGGGTCGGGTAATCCATGCCTCTCACTCTTGTCTTCAGTATTCTCTTATTTTTTCTAATTGTTTTCCCAGATTGACCAGAAATTTTAGGAGATAACCTTCTTCCACTTCCAGAAGACTTTCTCCTTTAAACTGGGACTGATATGGTCTTCCATATAAAATTTTTACATGGGATAGCCTCTTCTTTCGACCGAGGTTTAGTTCAAATTTTTAACAGAGCCAGTGGTAAGGCTTGGTATTAATATCTTGACATATTTTACTAATCTGTTGTTTGATCATCTTTTCTATTTGCTCACTGGCCTGAGGCCTGTACAGAACATGTAGTTGCCAATCAAGCTCTAATTTTTGCTAATTTCTTGTAACTATTTTGCACTGAAGGGCGAGCCTTGGTCAGAAGAAAGTGCCTCTGGTACTCCAAAACAAGGTATTATGCTGTTTTAACAATGTTCCAATTACTTGTCTTGCATTATTTATTCTACAAGGGAATGCTTCTGGCCGCCCTAAAAGGTATTCGTTAACACCAACAAATATTGGTCTCGGTGATTCAGAAAAATTTGTCAGTTCTGTCAGTTGTACCAATTTGATTTCTATTTTCAATTTGAGGATTATTCTTGAGACAGAGCTGATATTGTCACTAATTGAACTATGATATATAGATTCCTTCCTTCAATTTGTTCATCTAAGTATTTATACAAAGACTGGCTACCTCAGTGAGTTTTATTATGTTCCTCCTGAACTAGTGTCCAGAGTTGATTATAGGGGATTATAATTAGATGCCCATACTCCCAGATATACCTGGATTAAGGATTTCTTCTATTTCAGGGAGGTCCTCCTGTTTGCTTTTTCTGTTGAATTAAAGATAAACTCAAAACTGCAATTAATTGATTTTTAACTCTTAATTCCATTTTGCCTTCTTTAAATGTTGCTTCTTGCCCTAATAAAGATTTCAGAGAATTTAGCATGCATAAAAATTTTATGCATTCCTATTTGTTTTTCCAGTTTGTACTTTAAGGGTTTCAGAAAGAATGCCTCTTTTTGCCTTTTTTTTTTTTGTTGTTGTTCGTTTTGTTTTTTTTTTTTTCTTGGTGGCCAGTAGCTCCTACATCTGTAACAAATTCTTTTCCCTCTGAATTAATGCCGAATAAGTTGCTCCTCTATCCACTAAAATTCCACTTTATTTCCTCTGGTCTCTAGTTTTAATTTAACCAGTGGATCTACTAGGGTAGATTCCCCAGGTCCCTTGTCAGTCTAGTTTCAATTCAGCCACCGGAGCCACCCCATGGCACTCCCCCTCAGGGCAGTCTCACTTCCAACGTCCAAAACTCCCCACAGCACACACACACCCATCCCGTCCCATAGGAGAAGAACCCACTTCCCCCACCTTTGCCCAACATTCCTCTTCCACCAGTTTCAAAACATTCAACAACCCCTCAGTCCCGTCTATCAACATGTCTGTTCCCACTTGTTTGCCTGCCCCAGCACTCATCCCGTGCTCAAACACAGGAGCTGTGCGAGCTCCCCTCCTTTCCCCCTTGGTTTTCCCCTTTCTTTTTTTCTTCTCACAGCTGCTCACCCTGCTCTGCAGGGGTTACAGGTGCCTGCCTCTGCAACAGCACTTCTGGTTTAATGTGAATGTGCTGCTTGTTGCCAGTGACAGAATCTCCTCCTCCTTATCAATATCTGACAGGACAGATATAGAGGATGTTCCTCTTAGAGGTATCTGTGATATATAATTTTTCTATTTATTTTCCTGATTATTGTTTTTTTAACTTTTAAACATCATTCCCCAAATATCACAGGCTGAACAGCATCTCTCCAGCTTAGCTTTCTGGTTTTCTCTGTCCTTTTCCAAAGCCAAAATTAGGGATCTGGCAGAGCAATATTAATTTCACATTCTGTCTGCCACTCTGGGTGCTTTCTTAAAGTGAAAAACCTATCTGTATATAGTATTTCATCCCATTTTCCTGGCCACCTCAAAACCAACATTAATTGTAACAATGTATTATAATTCAAAGTTCCATTTTTAGGCCGTTTCTCCTGATCACAGAATCGTAGAATTAACCAGGTTGGAAAAGACTTAAGATCATCAAGTCCAACCATTACCCCAGGACTGCCAAAACCACCACTAAGCCATGTCATTAAAGGCCTCATCTCAATGTTTTTTGAACACTTCCAGGGACGCTGATTCTACCACTTCCCTGAGCCGCCTGTTCCAATGCTTGATCACCTTTTGGTGAAGAAATTTTTCCTAATACCCAGACTAAGCCTCCCCATGTCCAGCTTGAGACATGTCATTATGAGATTAAAATGTGTTTTTTTAAAATCTCTCTGCTACAATTCAACCATTTTCATTGCTTTACCTAATTAAATTTACTAAGAGTTACCAGACAATGGGAGCTGTATCCCCATTTTCTGATCTGACAAATTTAAAATAAATAAATTATACATGTACACACTGCCGTAAAGGATCCTCTGCCTTAGGCATCAGACATCCTTAAAGAACTGCTATCAAACCCTAACACACGACAGACAGAAGGAGGAATCCAAGCCAGGGAAAATTCCATATCAAATTAGAAAAATGCTTAGGGATCTCCAGAGCAATCCAAGTCTGGAAAGGCAAATCAAACACATTTAATTAATATCACTATTTCTTTATAGGTGAAATGAAAGTTCAGATATTGACCATGGGAAAGTTGTTTCATTGACACACTCTTCTCTTTCCATACCATTCCTGAATGTCTTATGTTTGTTTTTTTTTTTTTTTTTTTACGGATGAGCATATAGTAAATAGGGGGCTAGTACCTGTCCTCTGCTACTTAACTTCAGAGACTTCACACCAAAAACCCAATTAAAACTTTCCCCAATCTCATAAACAATCACAAGCTTGGCAATTAATTTTTCAAAAGCAAGCTTTTTACACTCACAATATTTTTACAGGTACAATTCATACACAGATAGAAACATCACAGTCTTTGTAAAAAGATACACCTCCACACAAGACCTGATACTCTATATGTACGCATCAGGTACTCAACTTTATCCAGAGAAGTTTCCTATCAAATTTTACAAATTAAAAATAACAGGGGTACATCATGCAAAATTACAGGAGTGGAGAATTGTAACTTTTAAGTTGGCAACAGTCTAACTAAAACCAGACATTGGTTACAATATTTTATCAACGTTTTCTTGTTTACCGAACCGCCAGAAGACCCTCCCAGTTCTTTCCAATGTGCCAAAATGTAACCCAATGGGCTTTTCTTCAGAATTCCCTTATTTTGACCGGCTCCCATTTCAATCTTTTACAAATCTCTATAGCTTCTCTTTCCCAGTGCTCTGCAAATGCACTTAAAAATATGAGAGCACCTACACACAAGTTTTATGATATTCTCATGGGTTCAGTAAAATAATATCTCTGGGTTCTGCAGATCAGCTCCCCTGTTGTTAGATCATAGTTTCGGTTCCAGCAAAATTTTCACTGTCCTAGTACCCAGGGCAGGTTCCACTGGTCAAAAGTTACTATGCACCCGTATGTGAGGCTACAAGCTTCTGGTACTGAGTGTAAAGTCCAGATCTCAAGAACAGGACTACAGATATTAGAGGTTATACTTCTCTTATACAGCCACTGGGGCGCAGAGAGGGAACTCTTCTTAACCCCCCATTAGCCACAGTTTACTTTTGTCTACTCCTCCCCCGCCGCTTAAACACTAATCTTTAACACTAACGACAGACATACATACACACACAGCATTTAGGCACAACACAAAACAAAGACGCTTCGTCAGTCCCCGGCCGCTCTCCTCGCGGAGAACACGGAACTGCGGAGCAGGACTCCGCACTCACTTTGTAGCTATGCTACGTCTCAGTCACACAGAAACACAAACGCACATGGGATCCCACACACTCACACTATGGTTCCGCCTTACCCTTCTCCTGCTTCTTATGGTAGCAGGTCTGTCCTGGTTCCCAGAATTTGAGATGCAGCGGAGACCTGGTGGGTTCGCCTACTCGTTCACCTGCTTCCACTACGGTCATTAGCAGATCCTTCCTGGCTCCCAAAACTTGGGATGCAGCGAAAACCCGAACTCACCCGATCCACCCTCAGGATTGCTAGCAGCCGCTCTACCGGTCGGCGAGTCCCCTGCTTGCAAGCCCTATCTGCCGAGGGGAACTACGCTGTGCACCAGACGTCTCTGCGCGCCTTACCAGCAGCCCTGGGCCACGCGTACGCCTTACAGGCCCTCTAAATTTCAAGCATACCGTTTCTCCGCAGCCAGCACAGGTTGTTGTCTGTCCTCACAGTGAGTGGAAGAGGAGCGGAGCTCCTCCAGAAAAGCAGCCTGGGGCGCCTAGGATGTCCGCCCCTCAGCAGGTCCTGCAGCCGAACAGAGACCTCCTGGCTGGCTCGCCAAATTGATGTGCGGATAGACTCCACAACTCCTTAAAGTTGTAGGCATGCTTTTTATTCAGCGCTGAAACACACGGGGATAATTCCTCAAAGTCATGCGTGCCTCAGTGTTGTTTCCCTCTACATTTATTCTCTAAAGTTATATATATTCATAAGGTTGCACAATACGCCTATACATATTCATGTCCTATCCCCGCTTCCTATTATAAGGGGTTAGAAGGTCCTTTGCACCTGCGCAGTGCCCCCTCTGGTCATGGGCAGTGGTCTCCAGATGAAATAACTCAGTCTTTCTCCTGTGTGTAGGGGTCTTCAAGATGAAGTAAATGAGTCTTCCTCTTCTTGAACTTTTCACCTTTTAGTCTTCACATATGGCCTTAGGGTCCCAGCCATAAACCATCTGCATCTGCCCCTTCAGGCGTCTGCTTTTCCTTATCAATAGCTGCTTATCAGTAGAATCAGGCCTCTGCTTTTCCTTGTCAGTAGAACCAGGTGTCTGCTTTTCCTTATCAATGGTTAGTGCCTTTGTTCTACTTAGTAGGCATGATAGGTACAGACAATATTTTTGTTGAAGCAAGCAAATTCCTCTAACCCCCTCGTACAACCCCCCTGTACAACCCCCCTCTACATTGGTTAACCCTGTATCAGTAGTGTTGCTGGAAATACTTCCCCCCAACACCCCAACACCCCCCCCCCCCCCCCCGAGAGTAATTTGCAAATTTGTGGAGATAAAGGCTGACAACTCTGACCTCTATGCAAATAGTTGTTAGAAGCCAAGTGAGTTAGATCAAAACCGTTTCTGGACTGCATCCGGCATAGGTTCTGGTGGAGTGTGACTGTTTCTTGTTCAGTTATTCTTATTGCTGCATCTGTTACAAAGTGTGCACAAACTTTATCCTAAAGTTTCAGGAATAGTTACACTGTGCTGTTCATTCCAAGCTGGAATACAGCAGAAAGTTTTGTTGTGGTTGATCTCTTATTCTAGTCCTTTGTTTCTGCTTACAGGCTCTTCAGGTGTATAAATGTGGTCCTGATGTTTACTGTTTGCTTTGGAAGATAGTAAGCTTGAAAACAGTTTTCAGAAGCAAAGATTATAATGATGTTCTCTGTTTATGCATGTGATTTGTTGTCACCTTTTTTTTTTCAAGACCAGCAAACTCAGCGTTGTTGGTAGGACAGTAGACACATACCCATGATTTTTTGCATAAAGATTGGCTTACATGTCATTAAACATTCAATTTATTTTGTTTCAGTTAAACGCAGTGAGCCAGTTTTGCCTTACTCTGCTTTCATCTTCATCTTTTGTGACGCTTCAGTTCCTTTCCTTTACTCTCAAAAACCTCCCTTAAAGAGACTTGCTTCTTTTCAAGCATCACCCGAGAGCCTGTGTTTTTCTGTCTAAAAGATGTTAGAAATTGTGTAAATCAGGGATTGACTTGCAAATTAAATTGTTTGGTTCTCGCAGCGAAAGCTGAGTTAACAATTACAAGACTCCAAAGTAGCAGAAGCTTTCTTCCTCCCAAAATGGATGTTTTCCAGTTGTGAACAGACTGCAGCTCTACTACAAAACTTATCCATTTTTCACAAGCCAGGCAAAGAACCTCAAGTTTTTGCTTTCTCTTCAAACCTACACATTTTAATAATAGCTTTTGCCTTTATAATTAATTACAGCCTTTGATCAATAATGCTGAAACTGAAGTATAGCCACTGATGCATTCTTCAATGCTTCTCTTCCCCTTCACAGATCTGTCATGTGGAGGCATTGTGATTGTGTGACTGGTGAAAGCAAGACCTTTCCTTCAACATGGGTTTTTTTTTTTTTTTTTTTTTTGCTTCCTCTGGTGGGCAACCCGGTGCTGCTGTTCCCAGTGTCACGTAACGTGGCTTCAGCCTTCTTTGTTATTCCCCAGGGAAGAAACTATACTCTTACCCAGATAAGAAACCTTACATACGTAGAAGTCTTGCAAGTAAGATACCCTCCAGGCTTGTCTATATTATGTGTAACCTGTATCTTTCTGCTTTAAGAAGGGATAAAACTGTGGCTGAAGTTGGGAGAAAGAGAACCAGAACTAGAGAACAGCTAGCTAGGAGCAGCATATGAAGAGAAAGAAGTTCAAGCACAAGCATTTAATTAATGTTTCAGAAAAGGCAAGAAATAAAGGCATCAATAGCTTTATGTTTAAGCCCTGAAACTTCTACAGTGTATCCATCTTGGTGTAAGAGAAAGTTATAAGAAAGGAGAAATAAGGTAAACTGCTGAGTCACAGCAACAGGTTATTTAGTTGGTTACTCTAATCATTGAATAGGACTATTGCAAAACTTGAAAACCAGTGTGGCCCGTTCTCAACAGTTGATCAGCCAATTGTCCTTGGAATTAACAGCAGCAGCTCATCTAGACTATGGAGTCATTTGTGCCTATGCCTTCATTGTTTTCTTGATACTTGAGTTCTCCCAGTAATATTTTAAGTAATGAGTGACCCTAATGTGGGTATAAACTGCGGGGTATCTATGTGTAAGTTGTGTTTGAAGGTAATATGAACTTGAGGTTTCCTTGAAGCAGATCATTAAACTGTGTGTTTGCCGGAAGAAATACTTTATATGGATAGCCTGAGAAATGTTTAATAGATGTAACACCTATGTATCTTGTACCTATTAAGCTTCTGAAACCACCAGAGATGGGATTGAAGAGGGATATTGACAGAAGTTAATTTTAGCCTAGGGAAACCCATCTTTCTTGGGTCCTTTCTCAGCCTGTTAAATAGCACTTACTTTTTAGGGTGTAATTCCCAGTGAAAGCCTGACTTTAGTTGCCCTGATTTATCATTTGAAGCTCCTCTTAACGCTCTCTGAAAGGAACCTAGGAGAGCTAATCATGTGAGGTTAACTTTGATTTTCTGAATATGCACACATGCACGAATAAAATTTGGTTTTGGCAGGAGGAGGAAGAGTACAAGTCATTTTCTTATAAGCTAAGTCTTGAACCACTGTAATGTATATATCTGATTTGTTTATGAGTGGGAGCAGTATGCCTTCTACTGATTGCATCCAGGTTTGATTTCAGTTGTTAACATTAAAGGGTAAGCAGGACATAAAAGAGAAAACTTCCTACCTGCATAAACATGTTACAGTGTTCTCAAAGTTGTGATGAAACTGGAAAAAGCGGGTCTGCATGTTTCCAGTACAATGTTTACTTGAGTCAATGTGAATTCTTGTAATTGGAATCATTAGTGAAAGACCTGATTTTTTTCTGGCCAAAAATTTTTGAATTAGCTTTTCTTTCTTCATTTTTTTTTTTGTTCCCTCCCTGTCTTAGTTGTGCCTTAGGCTTTAAGTAGAAATTTTCCATATATAGGACTTTTTTTGGGGGTTGCTACGTGGATAAGATATAAACATCATTAAAGTTTTCCAATACTAATAAGCTACGTAGACAAACTTGCAGTTGTGCTGATGAAAGAAAGTCACAAGTCATAAACAGAACAGGATTTGCAAATGAAAAATTGTTTTTGCTGGTTGTGTTCTTACACAGGGGCCTGTACTAGAATACCTGCGTGTCCTTGAAGAGCAGAATTCTTTTGTACACTTCTGGGTATCATGGTACAGTTCAGTTTTGTAATAAAAAAACCTTTACGTTATGCATAATAAAAGGAGGAGTGTGTTGTTCAGAATTGGGCAGACCAAGAAGAAAGTTTACCTTTGAAAAAAGGCACAATATATGAACTGTACTTTCTTAAAAAGGCAGTGTCATATACTTCGCAGCATTTCTGCTTTGGACTTTTTTTGTAGGCATCTTCTTGTAAGATAATTACATGTAAAAGCCTTAAGTTCCTTTGGGTTATGATGACTCATTCGCCATGAATGTAATGACTAATATGACATTTCAGTTTATTTTAAAGAAAACAGAACAAATCCTGCACAAAGATATTTACAGCTTTTCTTCTGTGAGGTTCAGATTCAGTATATGCACTGTAAATCTCAAAACCTCTCCTTCTTAGTCTTTTTGTACTGATTCTGCTAGGGAAAAAAACATCTTAATTTAGTAAGTAACTTTTCTAATTTTAAACTGTTTTCCTAGCTATATTAATATCCACAAATCTGAGAAGGGAAACTGCTTAGAGTCTCAAGTACTTAGTTAGCTTTTGTACATTTGTAAAAACCTCATCATTAACTTGTAAGCTTGCTGGAACATCTGAGTTGAAATACTTCACATTTGCGTTGTCCAGATTGATAAGTGCAGAATTGTCTTCCATTTGTATCCCTACTTTTTTTGTCTATATGGACTATTGATGCGGCCTTAGGCCTCTTAAAAAAAACGGAGGAAGAAGGAGGGAAGGAAAAAAGAAAAAAAATAGTGTAAAGCATTAAAACTGTCTTACAGACGGCTGTGTGGTGCTCTTTGTTTTGATCAGGGACTGAGGTGCTGGTAACCTACCTCTTCGGTGGTTACTCCTCTGACATACCTCTTCCTCGAGCCGATAATATGTTAAAGGGTACAATGGAGCAGTATCAGTGATGGAGAATGAGGATGTTCCACTACCATGTACTTAGGAGCAGATTGTGAGAGCTGTCATAATTTTTTTGCGAAGGGAGAAATGGTGAATTCCACTCTACCCTGTGCAGAGCAATAAGCATAGGGGGCTCAAATCTTTTGTGCATGTCACAGCAACTGAGTGTTGGGTTGAGTGACAGGACTGTGTTGTTGTGTAAGTTGTGTGGAAATAAATCTTGGGAAAGGATGTCTTTGAAATTTGGAAAAAAGCTGAGATCAGCCCTCTAAGTAAAAGGAATTAATCTTAATCTATTTATAGGTGCTTAAACTGAAAATAGGAATACTAAAAATTGTGAATTATATCAATAATGGGTCATAGCCTGCTTTAGGAAAACAGATTTTTAATCTGTTATAACATCAATAAAAACATAGAATCACAGCAGAGTTAGGGTTGGAAAGGACCCTAAGATCATCTAATTTCAGACCCCATGCCTTGGGCAGGGACACCTCACACTAAACCATGCCACCCAAGGCTCTCTCCAACCTGGCCTGGAACACTGCCAGGAATGGAGCATTCACAGCTTCCTTGGGCAACTACTTCAGTGCCTCGCCACCCTTACAGTAAAGAACTTCTTCCTTATATCCAATCTAAACTTCCCCTGTTTAAGTTTTAACCCATTACCCCTTGTCCTATCACTACAGTCCCTAGTGAAGAGTCCATCCCCAGCATCCTTGTAGGCCCCCTTCAGATACAGGAAGGCTGCTATGAGGTCTCCACGCAGCCTTCTCTTCTCCAGGCTGAACAGCCCCAACTTCCTCAGCCTATCTTCATACAGGAGATGCTCCAGTCCCCTGATCATCCTCATGGCCCTTCTCTGGACTTGTTCCAACAGTTCCATGTCCTTTTTATGCTGAGGACACTAGAACTGCACACAATACTCCAAGTGAGGTCTCATGAGAGCAGACTAGAGGGGCAGGATCACCTACTAAAAATTATGTATCCTAAACATTATGTATCAAAAAATACAGAAAAGCATGTATGAAGAGTACTTTAAATAGGAAGATAAGTGCATTTGTAAAATTATGACAGAAATGAATGTTGCAAATAATAAAGGGTAATAACAAGAAAAACACAGCAATGTAAACCAGTAAATCAGTATTTCTTTTTGCATTGCTTTCTCTTTGCACAAAAGAGAATATGACTTAATACTTAATTTTGCTTTTAGAATCCTACCACAGGTAAGTTTTAGGCTTTCTGAAAGGGTATTTCTCAAGATTTTTAGAAAGTATGTTGGAGGCTGCTAGTAATTTTGGCTGAAATTGTATAAAAGATAACCTTTTATAAAGGATAACCCTTCTCTCTGTATTGTAACTACGCAGATATGCTCTTAGAAATGATCTGTCTTAAGCACTTCTTTTACTGTTTAAAATCTGTGTAGTTCATCCTAGAATATCAAGGTTCCCTTAAGTGTTTTATCTAAGAACTCCACCGGTATGTTGAGTAATGCCGTATAGATACTTTGAGTGTTAGATAAAGATACTATGAGAAAGATCAAAATATGTGTAATGTCGACCTTCGCATTTACTTGCCATCTGGTGAGTGATAAGGCTTCATGACAGGGAATCTCAGGCTTTCTATCCTTCGATGACTTTTTTTTTAGTGTTTGGGGAAAATACCTGTTGATACATTTGTCTAAGTAGTACCTTTCTAATATCTTTTGTAATTATTTTCTTCAGAAGTTCATGTAATCCACATCATTTTAATATTCTAATGATCTCACATTTGACATACATCCAGACGACTGAAATGTGGGCTTTAATGGATTCAGCTTTTCTGAATATACATATTCAGGATTATAAGTCAGCACAGCAAGAAGCAAGGGTTGATAACCAAGGGCTTTTAAGGGATAGAAAAATAAGTTTCTTCATAGATATTGAGAATTCAGAGGGGGAGAAAGGGTTTCCTGGTTTTGTAATGAGTTTCTGAGTAAAAAAACGAATGTTCTGGTCGTCTCAGAAGTGACTGAAAGTTTTAACAGAAATTTTAAAAGAAATAAGAAAAATACAGATCAGGTTTTCCACAGAATGACAAAATTTTCTTGTCTGTGGATAAAAAAATAACTTTGTCAGTACAAGCTTAAGCAATATTTTGATGTTTATTTTGGAGCAAGAGTTGTAGTCATAATAAAGAATGTGAATCGCTTTACATATATGCTTTTGCAGATACACAGTCCAGTTGATGACTTTTATTTGTGAATACTTTTCCATTTCCATACTTCTGCTATTAAGATAGTTTTATTATCCTATAGGTGGATTTGGTCCATTTTGTTCTGGAGTTTTGGAGTTACAACCTCTGGAATGTGGTTGCATTTGTCCTTTTGTGATTATTCTTTAAAATAAACAAGAAGATACACAGGAGGCTATCGTTGACAGTTACTGCACTTTTTTATATTGCTGTCATCTATTTCAGTATTTACCTAGAAATGGGAAGAGTAGCTTAGTTTCTAAGCAAAGAGCTTGTCTAGAAAGTTTTGTGAAAACATTTGACAACACAGATAATACTTAAGAATGCTGAGGGTCCAAGTTTTCAGGAACCATACTCTTTCCTAAGTTGTTTACATGTAATTTATGTTTGCAGTAACTTCATTGAGAGGCAGCCTGCAAAGTGGGTGATGTAGAGGATTTACCTGGAGGCTTAACCTACGCTCTTTCCACATTTGCTGCAGATGTGGTAATGCAAACCCTAGCTGCAAAAATACGCTACAAATCAATATTGTGGTATGCCTGGTGCAGGATAAAAATAAAAAACAGTTCCTTCTGTAAGAGCCTTACTGCTGCAACGTAAGACCGAAAGCATGAATATTCTGCTGTTAAGCATGTGGTTTAGACTTTTTTAAGCCATCTTGGCAAAAGAGAGTTTCTTAATGAGGACTTGGCAAGAAGATTAAAAGACAGACTTCTAAGTGTTAATAAGCTCCTGCCAAGCTTGAAAAGCAGCCGAGAAAGAATGAAAATGCTGACATGAAATTGAGTTATTTGAGGCCAGTGTCATAGGCCAACCAGAAATGGCAATTATCCTCTTGACAGCCAGGAAAGGTGTTCAGTGGAGCAGGGATAGGCTGTGAGGTTCTGAAAATGTTGATGAAGCAGCCTGTGCTTGATGTGATGAAGTTGTCAGTGAAGAGACCTGCAGAGGAGAATGATGTCTTCTTGCAGTGTTTTTGGTTTTGGTTGTTTTTTTTTTTGGGGGGGGGGGATGTTTGATTGGTTGATTTGGTTGTTGGTTTTTTTTTTCCCTCCACTAGAAAAGTAAGAATGGGGAAAATCATGTTCCTCAAAAACAGTGAATGGGTTTTCCACTTTGGATTTGTGGAGCCCTTAGGGCATGATTTCAAGAGCAGTATGGCTAACGGTATTGTAGGTAGCTAACAAAAATGAAATCAAAGCACGTTTCTGTAATCTGGCATATCAGTGCAACAGGAAAGAAAGTATCTTAAACCCTTACAGCTTACTTTGAGTAACGCCTTAGGTGGATTTGAGAGAACATCTCTCCTTTGACCTCTTAAAACCAAAACGTAGTATGGCCTCACATCAACTGAGAAAGGACCTTTACAAAAAAAGGTCCTTTACAAAAAGTCATCTAAGAGATTTGGTCTCCCAAAAAAGACTTAACCAGTGGATTGTTGTCTCTTGACTTTTTCTCTGTTTTATTTTTGTTTCAGGCTACTATATCTGGCATTGTTCCAATGGAGTTTCCAATTACGGAAAGAGTTCTCTAACAAAGAATGTTTCCAGGGCTGCAGATGTTTCACTCATTACATAATATTGAGCATGGCTAACCTTTAAAGCTTGCAACTTTGGCAGAAAGTGCACTTAATAATGTACTTCCCTTGCTCTGAGAACTATTATTATTCATTTTTTTCTCTTGGACTATTTTCTTTGCAGCCTCTGGAGTAGTTACTGTCTTCTGTTATGTGAAATAATAGTTTGGGTACAACACCGGCAAAACAAGATTAAATTCGTTTACTATAGGAGTGTGCCTGGACTGCTGGCTGATTATTATTCTTCCCTTTTCACATCTTTTCCATTTCTGGCTCTCCTTGGCAATAGAGCTTAACTTACTGGTACCAAACTTGCCTTCGTTGATTCCAGCTGCTTCTTCTCTGGACTCTGTAGGTCACATCAGAATTTGTTTTTTTGGCCTTGCTTGTCTGTAACCTCTCCAGTTTTTATACCATTGGACAACTTGAAATTGCTGTACAATAGGAAAACTTGAACTAGTGAGTATGGTAGAGGTAGTCTGCATAGTCTGGAGTCAGGGTTTCTAGGGTTTTGTTTCTGAGTTTGTGTTTTGTTTTTTTTTTTTCCCCCACTTTTTTCTTTTCTTTATTTTGCTCCATGTAAGATTTTTCTGAGGGGCATTTTCAAACTCCTGAGCATCCTGGATTACAGGGTCCATTAACTTAGTGATGCTTTCAGTCATCTATAATTCAGAAGTAGCTGTTCAAATTTGCTGTTGCAAAACTTGCTTCTCAAAGCTTTGTTGTGTTTGACACAGGCATTTATATCATGACCTTGTTGTCCCACTGTTTTGCAGCAATGGAAACCGTTTTTGCTGACAACCAAAAAAATCAGAGTAAAAGCACAGTTCTGCTTCCTAAGACAGAATCTTAGTTGTTAGTAGTTTGCTTTTGTGTCTTTTCTGAGTAATTCCAGTTTATTAAATAAAAAGCTGAAAATCTGTGACTAATTTCCTCCTTTCTTTGACAATTTTTCTCCAGCAATCCAAGGAATTGCATACAGGACAGAAAAACACCTAAAATGCAGAGAAAATTCAGGGTAATGGAGAACTGCTATATAATTTATTCTAGGCTTGGTGCCTTTGCTTCCATAGGAAATTCTTTCCTCAGGTGATTTGATGTGGTGTTTCTGCTAGTTTCCTACTGTAGTGTCCTGATCTGTTTGGAATGATTTAGAAAACTTTTGCCCCAAGTTGATTGCATTCAATTTATGCCTGATTTTTGTGTTTGTATACTGTCAGAAAACAGTCTGGTACACAAACAGTACAGAGTCAACACTTTGAATATGTACAAATTTCCAGCAATTTAGCTGTCTGACACAAAAAAAGCAGTTTGCAACTTGTTTTCTGGATGAGGTTCTGTCCTGGGTTCAGCAGCAGCAGTCATTTTTCCCCTTCTTGGTAGCTGGTGCAGTGCAGTGTTTTGACTTTCGGCCTGGGAACAGAGCTGATAGCGATGTTTTGGTTTGGCCAAGGACTTTGTGAGCCTCATGCTCTGCCAGGGGGGAGGAGGGGAAGCCAGGAGGAAGCAGAGACAGGACACCTGACCCAAACTGACCAAAGAGGTATTCCATACCACAGCACGTCATGCCCAGGAGGTAACTGGGAGTTAGCCGGAAGGGCTGGGAGACTGCAGGGTTGGAGGAGGTATCGGTCGGTGCTTGGTTGGGCTTGGGGGGCGAGTTATCGGTCAGCTGGTGCTGAGGTGTTGTATTCTCTTCCCTTGTTATTTCCTTTATCATTGTTATCAGTGGTGGTAGCAGTAGTGATTTGTTTTATACCTTAGTTACTAAACTGTTCTTATCTCAACCCGTGGGAGTTGCATTCTTTTCGATTCTCCTCTCCGTCCCTCCGAGAGCAGGGGGAGGGCAAGAAAAGAGGGGGAAGTGAGCGAACGAATTACCTGACTGGGTTTAAACCACGACAGTTCTTTTTTGGCGCCCAACGTGGGGCACGAAGGGTTGAGGTAACAACAGATCTGACTGGATTAATAGTCACTCGTCGCAATGCTGATTTATTGGCTCTCAGAGTTGTTCTTGTTGATCTCACAGCTTCAGAATGTTGTAACTTACGTAGAGCCGGTATTTGCTGTGTTAGTGTTTATCAAGTGTGGGGCCTGGGCTAAGGTTCTTGTCTCACTGTGCTTTATGGCAATGGCTTGTAATACGGGGGGGCTCCAGCAGCAGGGCGGGACGGACGTGGCCGTGGACTTGTACCTGGCCGTCCGGCTGCTCTTCACCGTCCTGGCCCTCACCCTACTCTCCATCTTCGTGAGGCTGCGGGGAGCCGAGGGGGAGCGGCCCCGGGAGCCGGCGGCAGCCGAACCGGCCCGGGAGAGCGGCCCCGGGGACCAAGCGGCGGCGGGAGCGGGGCCGGAGGCCGCGAGGGGACGGCTGCCGGTGGAGGAGGCCGGGGCGGTCGAGGAGCAGAAGGAGGCGGCTGCCGAGCAGCGGGAGAAGGCGGCGGAGGAGCCGAGCCCCGCGGAGGAGCCGAACCCCGCGGAAGAGCCGAGCCCCGCGGAGGAGCTGAGCCCCGCGGCCGAGCCAAGCCCCTCGACGGCCGAGAGCATTCCCCGGAAGCCGCCCGCCGAGCGCCAGGAGGACGCCGGAGACCACGCAGCATTTCCCAGCAAGGCAGAGGAGGAAGAGCTGGACTCAGGAAAAGAGAAGCTGGTGGTGGGAGAGCCGGCAAGCACAGCAGCTACACCAGCCCCAGTGACAAGTACAGCAGCATCAACTGAGAGTTCTGAAGGTTTTGAATGGCCTTTGGATATCCTTGGGACCTGCCTGCTGATTGTGATGGGGATCAACATGTTGGCACACACACAGGCTGTGTTCTACCCACAACCATTTTGTCTGATCTCAAAAGTTAAGCAGAGTCAGGTTTGGGTCTTGTCTGGGGTTAGACGACGATATAGGGTGACAAGAGATTTTCCCCAAAGCTGGACAGTCATGAGTGGCAGGGCATGTGTGACAGTATGGGCAAGTATCTAGTCCACTGGGCCCCTCCAGTGCTTTGGAAGCATCGGAGATGGAAGGCAGCTGTATGGAGTCCCCAGCAGCAAGCTGCAGAAACTGCTAAAGGGGACAGTGAATTATTTTAAGCCTGGTGGGCCCATGGCACTTCAGGCCATCAGAGCAGAGATGCAGCATAGAGATGGACTCATGATCGAGGGGTGGACTTAGCAATGGACACTATTGCCCAGGTTATTCACAAGTGTGAACACTGCACACAGTCTCTCCTGTTCTGGAAGACTGTTACAAGAGATGGAGCCTGACATCATGGACCAGATGGACACAGCAGCTTTATAGGGACTGGTCCGTGCACTAAGATAAGAGTGCACTGAGATAAGAGTGATAGTATATTGAAAATGTGGGATCTGAGCATGATATGAATGGTATGGAATAAGGGGTGGATAATGTCCTGGGTTCAGCAGCAGCAGTCATTTTTCCCCGTCTTGGTAGCTGGTGCAGTGCTGTGTTTTGACTTTCGGCCTGGGAACAGAGCTGATAGCGATGTTTTGGTTTGGCCAAGGACTTTGTGAGCTTCATGCTCTGCCAGGGGGGAGGAGGGGAAGCCAGGAGGAGGCAGACAGGACACCTGACCCAAACTGACCAAAGAGGTATTCCATACCACAGCATGTCATGCCCAGGAGGTAACTGGGAGTTAGCCGGAAGGGCTGGGAGACTGCAGGGTTGGAGGAGGTATCGGTCGGTGCTTGGTTGGGCTTGGGGGGCGAGTTATCGGTCGGCTGGTGCTGAGGTGTTGTATTCTCTCCCTTGTTATTTCCTTTATCATTATTATCACTGGTGGTAGCAGTAGTGATTTGTGTTATACCTTAGTTACTAAACTGTTCTTACCTCAACCCGTGGGAGTTGCATTCTTTTCGATTCTCCTCTCCGTCCCTCCGAGAGCAGGGGGAGGGCAAGAAAAGGGGGGGAAGTGAGCGAACGAATTACCTGACTGGGTTTAAACCACGACAGGTTCAATTAGCAGATAAAAGCCACCTTATAGGAATACTTCAGTAAATAATTGTGAAGCCTTTTATCTTTCACCTTGTCCTTAAGTTTATTTTCATGATGTTATAGACCTCTATAAGATAACTAGCTTGTAGCTTGGAACCTATTTGAATTATGCAACCATTACATTCTCAAATGTTTATTTGAAAACTGCTATGAAGGAATGGTCCTGTATTTGCATACATGCATGTTCAGACCCAGGCACGAGTGACACCCAACCATTCTTGTTCCGCAGCTGGTTGTGTTCAGAGAGGTAGAAGGCCATTGCAGGTCTTTGAAGTTATTTTTGCAAATCCTGTTTTCCTAATGCTCATGAGATTTAGTCAAGTGACTGTAACTGTTATTTCATTTCATAATTTGTGACACTGATATACATTCCAAAAAAGAAAGTATTTAAATGCATGTTTAGGAATTCTTTTTTCTCTTGTTGTTTGCTGTTTGTGGCTATTAATCTGTGGACTACTTTTTTTTTTTTTTTTCTTTTCTTTTGGCTTTAATCCTCTTCAGTGCTAATGGTATGCTTGGAAGTAATGTTGCCTTACCTTGTGTTTTGTTGTGGTATGTATATATATATATGTGTGTGTGTATATATTCATGGTATATTCTTATACATAGCATAATAGAAATGTCCATGTAACCTCTCTGTGTGTTGCTAATAACATGTTAAGTGTTTGGTAACCTCCTTGGTTCATCTGAACTCGTATAACTTTGTTGAATAGTCTAGTATATAATTTTCCATTCTGTAGTAATTTTAAATCCTTTGTGATGCATACACAAAGTCTGATTTCTGCTGTCCTACACTGCACCAAACTGACATGCATAGGCTGAGTTGCACACTTATCTGGGTAGAAATGGGCTTGCTTGAAAGTGACTGGTATGGACAAGCGTACTGATGGAAGCAATAATATGCTGAAATGGACAAGCAGTTGGAGTGCAAGCTCTTTGGGAACCCTGTGGTATATACCAGTGTGTTCTGGTTGTTAAGTCATAGTACTGGTGACTGTCTTTGCATAGATGCTTAGATATAAGCCAGTATTATATATATGTAGAATCATATAGCCAGGTTATATATATGTAGAATCACATCTGTATTTTGTGTTTAAAAAAGTCTAAAGTTTCCATTGCCAAGTATAGTCTGTGACTCATTGATCATTCTTTTTCAAAGTGACTTCAAGTGTTAGCTTCCATGTCTTGAAATCCAGTTAAGCAAAGACAAAATTTTAGGCAATTGGAACGAAAACAATCATTCTGATATAGTGAATAGAAGTAATGCTGAGAACCACCTTCACTGTGTTCTTTTTTGTTGCTGTGGACTACAACTAGGAAATAGTTTAAAAAACCAATAGATTAAGGAAGCATGACTGCTGATGCATTTCCACTAATGTGAAATTTTTAAAAAATAGTATTCATAGTATTAGTACTAACCATGATTTCCAATAGTAGTTTCAGTCCTTTAGCATTTCTATTTAGATTTGATTTTTATAAGCAGTCCTAGAGGCAGAACTCTTAAATATTCAAATCCTCACTGTTGGTTAAATTCGCCAAGTTCAGGCCTTCAAGTTCTACCTTCTCCTGTCGCGTGTGACTAAACTTTATTGTTCTGATTCAAGATCACCTGTTTCTGGTGGGGAAAAAAAAAGTATAAAATCAGTGTCATAGGTCTCTTCACACCAACTTTATCCTGCCTTTATCTTTACCACTGTTGCAAAATACAACATAAAGATTTGTTGTTGGTGTTTTTTTGTTGTTGTTGGTTTTTTGTTGTTTTTTTTTTTACCAGGGCCAGTAGTGACAGGTCGAGGAGCAGCAGTTTCATACTGAAAGAGGCTATGTGTATGCTGGACATCAGGAAAACTTTTATTACAATGAGGTTGGTGAGGCGGTAGCACAGGTTGCCCAGAGAAGTTGTAGCTGCCCCATCCCTGGCGGTGTTCAAAGCCAGGCTGGAGCTTTTAGCAACCTGGTCTAGTGGAAGGTGGCCCTGCCTGTGGCAGGGAGGTTGGAATCAGACCATTCTGTGATTCTGAAATTTGAAATGAATGCAGAAAGAAGAGGGGCAAGCTGAAGGCTTAATGAGACCTAGCTGTATCTCTTTGCTGTTTGTAACAGTGATTTAGCTTCTCCAAACATACCTTTAAAGGCATTTACAAATCCTGTTTTAGTTTCTTTCTGGTTTCAGTTTCAATGAATAGGTGATACTGCTTTGTCTCAAGAAGTATGCTGTCTTGCTGGCTACTTATTTCATCTAATGGGTATGCATGTTATGTAACACTTTTAATGTGAATAAGGGACATTTCAGAATTCACTCATTAAAACAAATTCTGCACTGTTTGCTGTGGTATAAAACTAAGTTTTAACAAGCATCAATGAAAATTCTTTTAGACAAAGGGGAAACAAATTGTTCTTTCCATCCCTCAATAACATTATTTAATCCCTTACCAGTTTTCTAACATTTAATAGTATCAGGAAATAAATGAAAATTTCTAGGATATTAAGGTTTTAGCGTGCTGTTTTTTGCTGGTGTTTATATCTGCTGCACCTGTGTCTTTACTTTAGATGAGCAGACAGCTTGAAAGATGAAATACTGTTCACCATATGGAGAATTCTAAGCAAACATTACTTACAGCAAACAGCCAGTGTAGTGGTAAAGCAAAACATGTCATTAGTGAATTTAAATGGAAGAATCCTGGGAAAACAGTAGTCAATCTAGCAATATTAAGATGAATTTTTGTTATTACTCGGGTTATGACAGGAAGCAGACTTCCACAAATTGATATGTCTTAGAGAAATCACTTTTTTCTGTGTTTTATATGTAATGCAGAATAATACTTTTATATATACGTATGTATGTATGTATATGTAAAGAATAGGATTCTTCAGCTGTGGCAGTGTCTGTAAATGAAGACGGAGAACTTTAAATTAGTGATCTCCATTTTGGAACTGAAAACTTATAACTATGTGATAAAAGCGATATAGCTATGAAATAAACTACAAATACAGTGTATACTTATATTGTTATCTCTGCTTCATTGCTTGAAACTTGGTCTCACAGATTTTTCTGTATTTGCAAAACAACTTTGTTGTGGTACAGCTTACTATAAACAGAGGAAATTGCAGCCTAGCTGTATTGAAAGAAAAATCTTGTGTTTTAGACAGCAGTCAATAAACTGAAGCAGTTCCTAATGATGTAGGATTTTTTTCATAATTGTTCAAAATTTAAAAATGATCTTTAGAATGGAAACCTTTTCTCCAAGGCAGTTTCACTATGGAATCTCCCCTTAAGGGCTATGGTCTGTATCATAGAATCATAGAGTAGTTAGGGTTGGAAAAGACCTTAAGATGAAGTATGAAGCTAATAGTTGAGTTGCTACATTTTTTATAGGACATTATGAAAGAATTGTAAAATTGCATTTTAGTTGTGAGAAAGGCTGTTGTCTTTTTACAGAGGTGAACCTAAAATGAACAGTAGGAGAGGAGAACACTTTGCCATATTTCTGGCATTTAGCAGCAAAAATAATTTACTTTTTTTTGCTCCTGCATATTTCTGCTACACGATCTCTTGACTCAGTACAACTCTACAACTGTAGCTGTACTAAGTGCCTTTAAGTGTTGTCTGTACAGGCTGTTTTTTTTTTTCATCTGCAAAACTAATTGCTTCCAGTGGCAATTAAAAAAGCATGGAGATTTTAAAAGTGCATCTTTTATTCTAAAGACTTTTTTCCTATTTTTTCTTTTATTTAAAAAATAATTTTGGTCCTAAACTGCTCATAGCAGGCTTCCCTATTGTGGCCTATGAATGAATTGGAAACTTCATTGAAATATTTTCTCCATAGCTCCTATGGATCTATAGGGACTTGAAAGTTTGTAATTTCTGAAGCAATACTGACTGCTGATGTTCTTAAAACATTCCCAGTTTTTGTTTTCAGTGTATTTGATTGAAATTGAAGTCTGTTTGTAGGCTTAAAATAAATAAGAATTTTCATGGGACTTGTATGTTGGCTCATTTCGAATATATCCTGCGTTTTCATCAGCCAATGCTAACTTAACACTTTTCATTTATAGATATATTTTATTTTTTTTTAAGTTGGGTTTTGTCTTGCAAAGGAATGGAGTGTTAGAATAAAAATCTTGGTATTTTTCTGAATGTTGAGTTTTCTTATTATTCTTATGATGTACAGAAAAATCTACTCATAGAAGGCTGTCAGAGAACATATCTCTTGAAATTATGAATTAAACTTAGCTAGAGGTATTAAAGATAACAGGAAGGCATTCTACAAGTACATAGCAAATAAAAAACAGACTAGGGAGAACGTAGGCCCCCTCAGGAAGCTCTCGGGAGAACTGGCTACACAGGATTTGGAGAAGGCTGAGGTTCTGAATGACTTCTTTGCCTCGGTCTTCACTGGCAAAGGCTCTGACCAAATCACCCAAGTCTTGAAAGGCAGATGCAGGGACTGTGAGAATGAAGACCTTGGGCCCACTGTAGGAGAGGAACTGGTTCAAGACCATCTTGAAAATCTGAATGTGCACAAGTCCGTGGGTCCTGATGAGATCCATCCGTGGGTCCTGAAGGAGCTGGCAAATGAAGTTGCGAAGCCACATCATATTTGAGAAATCATGGCAGTCAGGTGCAGTTCCCGACAACTGGAAAAAGGGAAATAGAACCCCCATTTTCAAGAAGGGGAAAATGGATGCCCCGGGGAATTACAGACCAGTCAGTCTCACCTCTGTGCCTGGCAAAGTCTTGGAGCAGATTCTCCTGGAAGGCATGCTAATGCACATGAAAATCAACAAGGTGCTTGGTGACAGCCAGCATGGCTTCACTAAGGGGAAATCCTGCCTGACCAATTTGGTGGCCTTCTATGATGGGGCTACAGAACTGATGGACAGGGGTAGAGCAGTTGATGTCATCTCCCTGGACTTGTGTCCCACATGACATCCTTGTCTCTAGATTGAAGCGACATCAATTTGATGGATGGACCACTTGGTGGATAAAGAACTGGCTGGATGGCCACACACAAAGAGTTGTGGTCAATGGCTCAGTGTCCGGCTAGAGACCAGTAACGAGTGGCATCCCTCAGGGATCGGTGTTGGGACTGGTCTTGTTTAACATCTTTTGTTGCTGACATGGACAGTGGGATTGAGTGCGCCCTCAGCAAGTTTGCCGATGATACCAAGCTGTGTGGTTCGGTTGATACCCTGGAGGGAAGGAATGCCATCCAGAGGGACCTTGACACGCTTGTGAGGTGGGCTGATGCCAGCCTTGTGAAGTTTAACCATGCCAAGTGCAAGGTCCTACACCTGGGTGGGAGCAATCCCAGGCACAGCTACAGGTTGGGCAGAGGAGAGATTCAGAGCAGCCCTGTGGAGAAGGACTTGGGGGTGTTGGTTGATGAGAAAATGAACATGAGCCAGCTTCAGTGTGTGCTTGCAGCCCAGAAAGCCAACTGTATCCTGGGCTGCATCAAAAGGAGCGTGACCAGCAGGTCGAAGGAGGTGATCCTGCCCGTCTACTCTGCTCTTGTGAGACCTCACCTGGAGTATTGTGTGCAGTTCTGGTGTCCTCAACATAAAAAGGACATGGAACTGTTGGAACAAGTCCAGAGGAGGGCCATGAGGAGGGTCAAGGGACTGGAGCATCTCCTGCATGAAGACAGGCTGAGAAAGTTGGGGGTTTTCAGCCTGGAGAAGAGAAGGCTGCGTGGAGACCTCATAGGGTCAAGAGGGCCTATAGGGATGCTGGAGAGGGACTCTTCATTAGAGACTGTAGTGATAGGACAAGGGGTAACGGGTTAAAACTTAAACAGGGGAAGTTTAGATTGGATATAAGGAGGAAATTCTTTCCTGTTAGGGTGGTGAGCCACTGGAATGGGTTGCCCAGGGAGGTTGTGAATGCTCCATCCCTGGCAGTGTTCAAGGCCAGGTTGGACGAGGCCTTGGATGATATGATTTAGCGTAAGGTGTCCCTGCCCATGGCAGGGGGGTTGGAACTAGATGATCTTAAGGTCCTTTCCAACCCTAACTATTCTATGGTTCTATTCTCTGATGAGGAAATGTTGCTGTGATAAAACTTATGATAGAAGGTCTCAGAAGACTGTTCCCTTTTCTGTTCAGATGAACAGTATGCATATTTACTCTTGTGTGAGGTATCCCAAAAATAGTGGAAAATGGCAGTGGATTCATCTTGTTCCCCCACGAATTACATGCTTATTTTTTACTTTACTTTTTGAAGGAAATACCCTTGGGTTAACTGGATTGTGCTGGTTTTGTTTGGTTTGGTGGCTATGTGCTAATTCAGTTAATTGTCTTATTTATATTTATAAAGTTGTTGCATTAAAGAAGATAACTATGGCTTAATTAAGAGCCCTTACTTTAAGGTCTCTTGTAAGAAATCCTGTTGCTTTAAATCTTTCTGAAATTAAAGAATAAATTCTTGAAGAACTGAGTTGCAGTGCTTATTTGAAACCTTACTTCTCTTATCCTTATGGAAGAGAGCTGATTTGAGAGACTCGGAACATTTTTAAAAGCTTTTAAATGTTGTGCTGATATTTAAAGCTTGATATACCAGGTTTCTCAGCTGAATTGTCTGGTGCTCTGACTTTTGCTTGCCACATGTCACACAGAGTTTCTGTGGAGTAAAATGTGGCATAGCTAAAAGAAAAATATAAAATCGTGGATCTAAGTGTATGTACCTCTTGCAACCAATTGCAACTGGAACAAAAAATTGCTGTAGTTTTTTGGTAAAAAATTGGGGATGGATTCTTTTCATTGGCATTCTAACCTTACAAATTTCTTTCCTTGTTTTTTTTTTTTTTTTACACATCCTTTTACATCTCTTCCCTCAGTTTATCCAGGAAGGTAAATTTTCACTTAATACACAGTTGAGGACAACATTAATGCAATTCCAGGAGCTACAGCTGTGATAAAAATTACAAACTGTTGTAAGATTTTTGATGTATACTGTTATCATTACTGTTTTATTTCCTGCTCTGTGTGCTAAAAATAATGTGGGCAATGATTTTGTGTTGCATTGAGAGAATATGATACTGAGCTATGTGAACATGCAGCAGGTAATAAAAACCTGGATCAAAGAGGTTTTGTTTAAAAAAACAAAACAACATTAATATGATGCCAGCCATTTTGCTATTTTTAGCAGCTTGTTCCAGTAACTAGGTTTCACATATATCAAGTGCAAACAGTACTTTCCAGATAACAAGATATTCTGGCTCAGGACTTTTTCTTTCTTCTAAGAGGAGCAGAGAGAGGTTGGTTTCTTTATTTTTATAATTCTGTGAACAAGTCCAAGCATCTAAGAGGCAAACTGAAATATTTTAGGCTTCACAGTTCTATGATTAGTCAGGAGCAAGTCAGTGCTGCTGCTGAAAGGGGCATACTGCTGTTGCTTTTGTGCTGACACAGTGAATTGTTGGAAGACTGCTCTGATTGAACACTTAACGGTCTCTGCCAGGTTAGCTTTCAGCCAGAGCAATTTCTTCTTCCAGTTCATCACGCTGCACAAACTATATAGTTCTGGACAAAGCGAAGGTGGGAATGAACAGTGGCCCGGAGAGCAGGTCTTTTAACAGAAGCACCAGTTTCTGTGAGATTAAGTTGAAGCCGTTCTCCCTGCATTTCATGCTGGCTAGCTTATCTGTAAAGGGCTTTATCACTAATTTCATGTTATTTATAACAGTAGGAAGGGGTAAACTACTGTAGGTTCTGTAGCTGCAAGTGATTCAGCAAGCTTCGCAAGCAGCTATGGCTTTGGAGTCATTTGCTTGTTCTTCAGGAGACATAGGCACATTTTCCTGACACCTGACAAATTGAATGTAATTTTTATTGTTCCTGGTGATATGACATCCATATATTTTAGGCCTGAAGACTCAGTCATGTGAGTAGCTGTTCCTTGGCTTTCTCCTTTTCAGGGAAGCCAAACACTTCTGTGTCTCTTCCCAGAATCCCTGCTTGTGGATTGACCTACAAAAGCTGTTAGCTGAAGTGTTTAGAGAACACTGATGTTGCAAAAAGCACTGTGGAAAGGTACTGCAGAAATGAAGAGTCTTTAAAGGGTGTAGATACTATCGGGTTTGAGGGTTTTGAAAGGCTGTCGTTTCAGTTTTGGAAAACAAAAAATGGATTTAGTTGGAGTATGGAGGTACTACAAATCGGTGTGAAGTCATTTCTCTGACTTCCCACTTCCATCTCATGCCACAGTACCTTGAAATATAGTAGCTGGCCCCCTGAATTGCATAATCTTATGCTAAGATTTCTTAGTAAGCATGCAGGAAGAATAACTGAGTTTTCCTTCAGCTGAGTACTTGGAACACTTTTAATAACAAGTTTTAGAAGTCTTGTAAAATGTGCAGATGGAAAATACATTTTCAGTATAATTTCAGTAAGAAAGAGCAGGGTAAGAACAGGAGAAAGCAGGTTGCAGGGAACAGGTTTGTACTGTCCTCACCAAACCACCTTTCTGTTAGCAGACGTCAGTGTTTCTTCAGTTACCAGAGTAGGACATTCTGAGTAGAAGAAACTTTTCAATATTGGTGCACTTACTATTTGTTAATTCCTAGGGAGACCCACTCCTTGGTAGGTGGTGACTTTTGCAGCTGTGGCAGTCTTGTTTTCAAAGATGGTAACCAGACTTCCATTCCTGCTTAGCTTTCTAGATGGGATCCCCAGTAATCTGTTGATGGAAACATAGGAATCTAACAGTAAGGGAGATAACAGTATTCAGGTTTATTGCTGGCAACTACTGTTTAAATATTTCTCACTCAACTTCTAAAAAGGTAGGTATTCCATAAGATTGGGTACTTAAATTTGTAGTTGTGGGCTTTGAGCATAGTCTGTCAGCTAGTTTTGCTCTTAATGGAAACTTGTGTTTCACCACCTTAAAGTCATATGCTTAGTGAACATCGCTGGTGTTAGGAAAAACAACTCTTTCCAAATCTGCAATGTGCAGCTGAGCAGTGATGTGTACTGCCTGATCAGCTGATGACATGTGGGTTTGGATGTGTGATTTTTGTAAATGACTTCCAGATGTTACAGTTGCCAGCTGAATGTCTCAAGACTGCACTGTTAGGTCTAGATTGTGAAACAAAATGGATGAAATATGCAGAAGATAAACTAATGAGCCTATAATTGTAACGGACCCTTGCCCTCCTTCTTTGCTATGTCAGATTACTCACTAAGCAATGACAGAATGCTGTAATTAAACGGTAAATAATACTGTAAATAAAGGGTACCTGCATTAATTCATAGCCTGCAAAGCACTTGAATGGCCTAACAGCTAACATCAATCGTCTGCGTACCTGCTGTGTAAGAATCTTTGGATTCTTCTTTATTTCACTTAAACTTCTTTGTGCTAAAACATTACTTTATGGTATTAGAACTGAAATCCAGTTACTGACAATATTGCCTTTTTAAGCAGTAAAAACAAAAGTTTGTTTTGGATTTGTCTTAGAATTTTCATGGAATCTCTAAATGGGAATTTTTTATTTGAAAAAAATTCTTTATAGGTTTCAGATCCTCATACTTGCTGAGGGAATGGGTTCAGCTTGAAAGCAGTGTTTGATTTATCTCTCTTTATTTTCCCCAGGAAGTACTGACATAACCATGACAGAAGACAAAGGTCCACGGGTGGCTGACTATTTTGTGGTGGCAGGACTCACTGATACAGATACTGCAACCCTCCTGGACCAAGAAATAAGCCGACATGAAACAAAATCTGCTGGTCCAAAAGCTCCAATTACTGATATTGCTGTGATAATTAAATCAGCAGGTGAAACTGTCCCAGAGGGATACACCTGTGTTGAAGCCACCCCTACAGCCCTTCAAGCCAACTTAAACTATGGAAGTCTAAAGAGTCCTGAACTTTTTCTTTGCTACAAGAGAGGACGAGACAAACCACCTCTTACTGACATTGGGTGAGATTTCTATAACAATTCAGTTCCTCCTTCAATAATGATTAAGTCTTACTGTTCACAGATGATGAAAACAGATGTGGGAAGCTTTTAAAAACATGTCTCTGAATCTATATTGCATCTTGTGTGAATCTGTAGTATTTTCTTTATGAAATACGTTGAAAAAAGTGTCATTCTTCTGGAGAACTTGTCATTTTAAAATTAATGATAATATTTTACTTAAAAATATATGATCTATATTTATAGAAAGAAATACAGGGAGCAAATTAAGTTCTCTGCTGCAGTTTGATGAAAGGTGAAAGAATAAAAAATTAATTTATAGAGATGGTAGAGCAAAAATCCAGAAATATAACGTGTTTAATCTGAAAGTGATGACTACAGAAGACAAAAATTATCACTTTCCGGAATTCACTTCAGTGCTCAAGATAAAAGGCATTACTTAAAGATGGTAGGACACTATAACAAAGTTCTCAAAATGGTGCGCCTACCTGGAATCTTGTAGCCTGCCTTACTGTCACATCAGAGTATTTGCAGGGTTGCTTGCAAGTTCTGACATGCTGCAAACACTGGATTATGTGGTCTCTTGGTAACTCTAGTCATGCTTGTATTTCACAAACAGTGTTTTTTGATGCCTGAGGCATAAATTCCTAAAGAGTTACTAGTACTGTGTTTGAAAACTGTAGATATAGTCAAGCTTCAAGTTCAGTGCTTAAAAGCAGGGGGCAACGGGCAGGGAAGATCTGAAGTAATTTCGTTACTTACAGGGTACTGTAATGTAAGTGTTGGGTCAAGATCACAAAATCCCCCAAGATCTTGAGGTAGTGAATATTATAGTCTGTGCTACTAGCATATAGATGTAATGCTCAATCTGTAATAAGGCATGCAGCACTACAGTGTTGTTTAAATTGCTCTATATAGCACTTCTGTCATTTGACTAAAGACATTGTAGAATTACTGGGGATGCTATGAGAAACAGAAAATGGAGCATGGGTGAGGGGAGCTGTTACAATGGTGGCAAAATAATGAATGTGTGTGTTTTCCTTACTTAATTATTAAATAAGTAAAGTTCAGCCTGAAGAAGAGAACGCTCCAAGAAGACATTAGAGCAAGCAGCCTTCTAGTACCTAAAGGGAACCTACAAGAAAGCTAGAAAAGGGACCTTTCACAAGGGCACGTAGAGATTGGACAAGGGGGAATGGTTTTAAACTGACAGAGGGGAGATTTAGATTAGACGTTAGGAAGCAATTGTTTGCTGTGAGGATGAGGATTGGAACCAGATTATCTTTAAGGTCCTTTCTGACCCAAACTATTCTGTGGTTCTGTTATTACTAAGTAATGTACCTTATACTTGCATTGTCTAAGTAAAGAAATGCTTTGCTTTTTTTTCTTTTTTTCTTTTTTTAAGCTACAATGTGGAGCTTTTGCTTGGTTAGTGGTTCTTTGCTAAGGACCCATCTCTTCTCATTTTTGTCCTTTTTACGAAGAAAGGACCTAACATCTGGATGAAACTGCAGGTTGCATTTTGCTTAAAATGAAGCTTCATTGAAGTTGATAGAATAATGTAGCAAATGAGGTGTATGTAGGATCTAGGCCAAAGTATTAGCTTGAGAAGAAGGAAACAATTCTTACCCTGATCAGTATTAATTAATAGTTAGGCAAAGGCAGGCATTGGGAAGTTAAAACAAGTAGGAGTAAACTTACCCTTTCATGGTGAACTTTGTGTATACATGTTATATATGTATGTCATGTTAAATATTTCATTAATCACTTCTGAACTTTTTGTCTGAATCATTAAAATAATTGTTTAATTTGTGTTATCCATGGATGTTGGTTTTCATCTGCTTGCTTGCTTTCTTAAATTTAGTACTATGCATGAGGTCAGGATATGGTATGGTTTTAATAATACCTCTGGTGGTATATATCTAGGGATGAGAGCTACTTTCATTTTCTTTTTGCTTTTGATGGGAAGTGACCTCACTGGTACCAGTCTTGAACACTGGTCAGCCCTTCACCTCTTAGAAGTACTTGTACGACTGAGAAATTCTTCAGTCTCTTAAGTATCCTTCTGAGAATACTTTTAAACCTATTACATTGAAATGCTGGAATTGTGGGATTAATATGATTTTCTTTCTCAAAGGATGTCAGCTGACAAATGTTTCAGGAATAACTTTAAATTCATGGATTTTATTTAAAATACATGAAATTGGAATAAAACTGAACTGAAATGTCCATTGGAGACTGCTTTGTTAATAGTCTTTCATGATTAATTTCTTTCTTCAGTTCATTGGCTAGTTTTGTGGGCATTTGTTTGTGATGATTAGACTCTCTACAGCCAAACCCATTACTGAAGACAAGAATGTTGTCCTCCACGAACTAACTGAATAAATTTATGTGGCAGCTTGGTAGCTACATCAGTATACTCTCAAATCATCTAATTTCCTTTATTAGAGTATTCTAGGACTGGAGTTCATGTATATCCTCAATACTATGACAAGATATACATATTCAATACTACAACATACTACTACTACAAGATACACATTCAGCCTGGAGAAGAGAAGGCTCTGGAGAAACCTTATAGCAGCCTTCCAGTACCTAAAGGGAACCTACAATAAATCTGGAGAGAGGCGTTTTGCAAGGGCATGTAGTGACTGGACAAGCAGGAATGGCTTTAAACTGATGGAGGGGAGATTTAGATTAGATATTAGAAAAAAATTCTTCACTGTGAGGATGGTCAGACACTGGCACAGGTTGCCTAGAGAAATTGTGGGTGCCCCACCCCTGGCAGTGTTCAAGGAGAGGTTGGATAGGGCTTGGAGCAACCTTGTTTGGTGGAAGGTGTCCCTGCCACAGGCAGGGACATCGGAACTGAATGATCTTTAAGGTCTCTTCCAACCCAAACCATTCTGATTCTATGATTTGTTCAGTGGAATCAGAATAAACAGTAATATTTGCATATTCCAGTTTAAATATAGATAGTAGCATGTAAGTAATTTGGGAAGTTTAATAATATATATTTTTATTTGAAAGTTCTGAGAATTCTTGGATCTGGAAACAGACTTTTTTTCTTTTATGTGCATGACTTTTTGAAGTTTTCAACCATGCTTACTAGTAGTCTGTTAAACACTTAACTGAGAGTACTTACAGATAGTAGAAGATACATTGCCTCATTATTTTAAAGTAAGGTTCTGTTGGACTAAATGTGGGAAGCTGCAGGTCACAAGATAAAAAGTTTTAATGTGTTACTTTTATTCTAAAAGTTGTCATAAATTGTAGCATTCATTTGAAGGTGGCAAGTACTCTGTACATATTGCAGGAAATCAGGCAAATGTATCCATGGCTTATTTGGCTGTGGAATAGGAGGTGAAGCTTGCCATAGCATCTGTGCATTAAAACTATGCAGTGATGTATGGTTTGACTTCCACATCACTTCTCTTGGTCAATTCCTAATAGCTTTATGTTTGGGAAAGATCAAACAGTAAAGTTTTAGCTTATGTAGGTATACATTCTGGTTTCTAGGAGTACGGTTAACTGTAGTTATTATTTCTTCCATTTTTACAGAATGAAGTATTAGTTTGACTTTCTCTTCCAACCCCCCTCCCCCCCGTAAGGAATGTTATTCAAACTATAAATGTAAATGATTACTGTTTTCTTTTTTTTTTGTGAGGTTTTTGTTTGGTTGTGTATTTTTCTATACAAATTAATCTGGGAAGCAGACGTCTGTCTTCTACTGGTCTTTTCTTATAGTATTCCTTAAAAAAAGAAAAAGAAAAACTTGAAATTACTTTCCAGACATTCTAGTGATGGAAATAATTTCTAAGAAATTATCAGTCATCATGTTTACAAACAGTTCAAGGCTTAAATATTTTCATTGATAGTGCAGCATTCCTACTAATTCTATTACAAAATCCTTTTCAGTATGGCTTGATTTTATTTTCCCATAACTGTGATTTGTTCCCACAGAGATTTCTTACAATATTTAAATACATTCTTTGCCTCAAATCATGCGTGATAAAAGGCAAGATACAAAATGCTCATTAGAATGTTGCAGTGATGACGTAGATTTTTAATGGATGGACAATTTGTGTGTATTTCTCCAAGTAACTTCACATGTCTTTGTGCATAATATTCTGTTTCCTTCCTGTCTTCAGAGTTCTGTATGAAGGGAAAGAACGCATCATTGCAGGCTGCGAGGTGATTCAAGCTACTCCTTATGGTCGTTGCGCTAATGTTAACAACAGTTCGGCTTCTTCTCAACGGATCTTTATCACATATCGAAGGGCTCCTCCAGTACGACCTCAGAATTCATTGGCAGTGACAGATATTTGTGTTATTGTTACAAGCAAAGGAGAAACACCTCCTCATACATTCTGCAAAGTTGATAAGAATTTAAATTGTGGTATGGTGAGTATTTAAAAGCTTGAGTCTTATTTTTTTATTATTTTTTTTCTTTAAACCCAAAGGAGTAGCTCCGTGAACTCTTTTTAACACCTTCATAGTTGTGCTCTATCACTGCCTGTATTGTAATTCTTTCATTATATTTAGTATGTGTGAGACTTCAGTTTTGTAGGCTTTGTTGCTCTTATTTCCTTTCATATTAGGAATTACTCCTCCATACTGATTACTCACTACTTCAGTTTGCATATTCATGTCTAGGTGCTATTTAGGAGTAGTGTGATGGATTTTTTAATTATTACTCTTATTGTTGTTCCCCCAGTCACCCCTCCTGTAGTGATGCTGACATTCAGGATGAATCACAAATGCTTTTTTCTTAGTTATTAATAATGCCTGTGTTACTAAGATGTGTGATAATCATAATTACTGCCTACAGTTTCTTTTTTTTTTTTGTCAATCAGTTCACTTTATTTAGTCTGTTTAACATTTAGTTTACTCATACTGAATTAAGTGATTTTTTCTGAATGGTAGCGTGTATTCAAACAAACTGCAAATGCCCACCCTTGTAAATAACCAGTTTATTAATAAAAGCTTAAAGTGCTGATGTTTAGAATTTCACTTCCACTGATGGTGTTCACAAGAGTCTCTTTTTAAATAATGAGAAAATGAATCTGCAAATTAAAAAAAGCGTCACTTTTCCCTATTCTGTTGGAATAAGTCAGAGAGTAGTTTAGTGGTGTGATTATTTTACATATAATCCTGTAGTCTTGTAATCTGTAAAAAATGTAGAAAGAGTGAATGCTTGATTTCATGATTTACATGCACTCAGCAGCTAACCAGTCATTTTATTCTGTAATGCTCTTTATTTAAATGTCTGCTTAGTTTGTAAATGGGAATATATTCAAATGCTTATACTTGATTTCTCTGCCGCCTATGTCATCTTTGCTGGTTTTGAAATGAAATTTGTGTCTTCCAGTGGGGTTCCAGTGTATACCTTTGTTACAAGAAGTCGGTGCCAGCTTCTAATTCTTTAGCATATAAAGCTGGTAAGTAACTTTACAGGCATACTGTCTAAACATGCTAACAGAAGGATTCAAATACCTTGTTGAAATAAAATAATTTTAAAGGTTTAAATGCTGTCTGTCAGAACTCTGTTCCTAGAGCATGTCAGTTGAAATCAACTCCCATAATTGCCATCCTTGATTACGTCACTTTTCCCCAGGAAAAGATATTAATTAAAAAAAAACCAAAAAACTGACTAGGAGTACATTATTTTGTATTAATTTAGTTCTTATCATGAAGCATTTCAGATGTAACAAAAGACTTCATATTTCTTGTGTTTGTGATGATGGAGAAAGAGTAATTAAAAATTCTATTCAACCTTACTCATATTTCTGTTTATGTCTCACAGCTAATGCAACATCTTTCATTTAATTTGAAAGTTAAATATGTTTCTTCCCTTCAGTTCCACAGCTATTCAGTTATTTTTTTATTTGAGAAGAGTAGGAAATATTCTGAACGATATAATACAAAAGGTCTTTTCTTCTAAGTCTGGCTTGTATAATTTTTTAATGCATTGCCACAGATTTTTTTATCTTTTTTTTTTCTCCAAAAAAGTCCAAAAAATCTTTCAAAAAAGATTTTACTGAGCATTAAATGCTCAAAAATTCTTTGAAAGAAGTAAACTACTAAGTAGAAGTGGAAAGCATAGATAATGAAGTCAATGTGCCATAAAATAAGCTAGATGAACTAGAACAGTAAACCAGTGCTTGTGTGCCTATTTTCTACCAGCAAGCATTAGATCTATTTCTGAAAACTAAATAAACATTTTGTTTAAACTGAACATGTTGACTGGTTGGAACTAGATGATCTTAAGGTCCTTTCCAACCCTAACCGTTCTATGATTCTATGATTAGAAGAAAATGTGGGCAGTCAGCTAGTCATCCTATTTTCAGTGAGGTATTGCTGTTGTTTTTACAGTAGATAAATTTACGGTTTCTTCATAGGAATTTTTTGGTAATAAAATCCATTCCAATAGCACATATAAATAGCACAGATAATTCCCAACTGGTTTAAAGTAAAAATCTTCACTAGTTAGTTTTTACTATGTATTGTTTTTTAAGCAGTTACCAAAAGGAATTGTTTCAATGTTCATACACAATTTTAAAATTATTACTTGGATGACTTAGTTTTACTGTCAAATGATATATTACATCTGCAGAAGAAGAAAGTCTTCAGTTATTAAGTGCAGATAACCAGCAGACTTTGCTGTATATTATGGAAAATACATTGCTTACGTTATTTAGGACTTGCAGAGCAAATATGCTTACTTTTCATTCTCCCATTCTGAAGGCTTAATTTTCAGATATCCACAAGAGAACTATGAGTCATTCCCACTGTCAGAATCTGTACCTCTCTTCTGCCTTCCTATGGGAGCTACTATTGAGTGCTGGGACTCTCAAACCAAATATCCATTACCAGTATTCTCAACATTTGTACTGACCTGCTCTTCTGCAGAAAAGGTATGGTTCTATGCTGTGACTAGTTTTTGCTTTTAGTTCAAATGGCTGCTAAGGAGATAAGTAGGTGTTATTTCTGTGATATTTGGGAAATACTACAGAATAAATTGTTAAATACTTACCTTATGAGATTGTATTTCTTAAGCCTTCATAAAAGATGGAAGTAAACCAGAACAGGAAATAGCTAGAAATACCTTAAAAGCCACCTCCGTGTGAATTTGTGTCATTGGACTCTAGGTATCTATGTAGGTATCTATGTGTGTGCATAGGAAAATAGTTACCAGAAAACAGCAGGGTGGAGAAGGGAAAAGTATGTGCTCAGAGGCAGCATGTGAGGGTCTCTGAAGAACTGATGATGTCCTGAGACCAGTGATCCTGTTTAATTGCCGTGTCTGCTGAATCTGTATAAGGTCACCAGCGCACACAGGTACCAAAAATGTGTTGCTTGACTCAGCCCACATGTGAGAAGGCAGTGTCTGCTCTACATGGGCAGAGACTACAGGATTATAGGTACACCTGATAAAGCAGGGGAGCCCTTGTTTGGGCTCCCAGCTGCTGCTTCAGCTGGCCAACTGTGTGCATCTCTGTGTGTGAACCACATGAGGGAATAAGTGACTGTAATTAGTGATTTGCTCTCTGTGACTAATAAACAGCAGTTTGGCTCTATTAGTAATAACAGCTCAGCTTCCACTCTGCCTCAGTCCCCTATCAGGGAAATTTATGCACTTTTTTATTTCTGAACAATAAGAAAAGTATTTCTCTGATACAGTAATACGTCTTTTGCAAGGAAGAGTGCAGTAGCTGGCAGTATTTTTCTCAGAGAGAATGCTTACTGTGATATCCATCTTTCCCTGTTTTCCTTTTGCTAAGCTTGTCACAATAATTCAGTTATTTATGAAACTCTGACAAATAGGGAAGGAATATTAGAAAAGGTCAGTTGCTATTTAGCATGATAAAATGAGTGAAGTCAAAACTTAAATAATGCTTGCTATCATTTGGTGTTGTAATGATAGAGGAGTTCACTGAACTCAAGCATTTCACGAGGGTTGTTTTCTTGGTTTGTTTTACCATAACAGTTAATGGACCGAGTTCTGTCACAGCATGCAGTTTGGTTCCTTCCCTTTCAATTTACTGAGTATGAATACTCTTTCAAGGAAAGTGCAACGTAAAAGAGGAAGAGAGGCACAAGAATCCAAAGTATTTGTTTATAAGCATACTTGGTGGTTTTACATAAATGAAATGTGTGTACAAACACCAAAGATTCAGTGATGCTTCAAAAGTTCTAACCCAACCTCCTGTTAAATACTGGGTCTGCTCAGCTGGTTTTCTTCATTTTTTAGGTTTATGGTGCTGCTATTCAGTTTTATGAACCTTATCCCCGAGAGCTGCTAACAGAAAAACAACAATTGCAGCTGGGTCTCCTGACAACTGTAGAGAGGAAAGTGATTACTTCCAAGTCCATCAATTCCAACAAATGCATCTGCCTTCTCTCACACTGGCCTTTCTTTGAAGCATTTCGAAAATTTCTTATGTTCATCTACAAACTGTCTGTCTCTGGACCTCATCCTCTTCCCATTGAAAAGTACGTAAAACATTTTTCAAGTTAAAGTGGGAAGACAGTTATATGAGCTCAAGAAATCAGGTGATTTATACATGTCACACTTACGTAGTTGGTATATTTGCTCCATCCCCTTACTTGCACTGGGTGGCTTATGTTGTAGTGATAGAAATTTTTGCCACTTCTGTTCAATAGTAGTGGCTTTGTAGTGCCAGGAAGTTGAACTGGGTTTTACTGTAGGTTTTCTGTTAGAATATGTTAAGCCTGTTTACATTTCTCTTAGCTATGTCAAACACAGAAAATGTCTGAGATGTGAGACACATGCTTACATTTGCATTCTTGCATTTTAGATTAATAAACAAAAACTTAGGGACTGTGCGCATTAGCCATGAGTATTTGTCTGTTCCTAAGTACTGCAACTAATGCAGACCTTTTTTGTGTGTGTGTGAACTGCTTTTCATAATCCTGAAAGTTTGCTGAAATATGGTGTTACCTTCGAAACTGTACTGCATGTCTGGCAGTGAAGTATATAGTTTCTCTTAGCTAAGCCTCGTTAGAAACTCAGTAGAATTGGGTTAGGCTTCCTGGAATTTTAAATGGGTTGCCTAACTGCTAGTGTGTTCTTATCTTTTGCATACATATCTGAAGCTGCCAGTATTCATTTTCATGTATGAAATGTGAGTGAATGGAGGTTCTTTGTTTCAGTTTGCATAAATAGGCTCTTCAGTTTATCAAAACAGTAAAAAAATCTTAACAGCCTTTCAAAGACGTGATACCACAGTAATTCCAAAATGTGATTAACATTGTTGTCATTCCCTGATTAGTCCCCGGTGCTGGTTTTCTAATATCTTGTTTTCTCTTCAGGCACATATCCCATTTTATGCACAATATACCTTTCCCTTCACCACAAAGACCAAGAATTCTTGTGCAGGTAAGCAAAATATTTGCTTCCATTTTTAGTTACAATAATGGCAAGACCTCTTTCTTGCTTTTGCAAACCTGTATTCTTCCTTTACGATTTTTGTTCAGCTTTGTATACCCATCTGCTGGAAGGGAGAGGGGAGAAGATGGATGGGTTGGCCTTCTCTTTGATGTAAACTTGGGGGAACTAGGCAAAGGAAAATATTTCAAACTTCGGGTGCTGTGGATGGCAGCAGTGTCCTACTCGCACTTGTGAAATTTCTGCCATACATTACCCTCAGTTTATAGTCATTATTTACCTTACCTTTTGAGGTGGGTGTTGTTTTCTGTCTTTTTCTCACTTGTCCACCCACTACCTTGGGTCAGAGGTTAGTCTCCCAGGTCACTGTCTCTTCTGCTTCTCTGTTTAATCACCTAGCAGCAGTTCCATGTTCAACACTGAGTCAGACAATTTCCTGTAACTTCTGAGAATCATTTCAGTGACTAATACAAGCTCTGTTGACCTAGTGAATGCCAGTCCCAAAGATTGTCTCTAGTTTGCAGCTTTTGTATGACATTGCCACTCTGTCTGCCAGGCAGTTTATGAGACTATGGATTTACATTTATATTAGAATATTATACTGTGTGTATGGAGTTGTCCATCTCAATCATACACCACTTTATGTGTTTCAGCTTTCTGCCCATGATGCATTAATACTGTCTCAGCCAGTTTCTACACCATTGCCATTAAGGTATTGTTATTAATGCTTTGTATGTATGCTACTTGAAAAATTCAGAGGCAAACAGGCATAAGTCATAGAAGGAAGCCAAACATTACTGGAATATTATTAGATAGTCTAAACAGAAAGCTCAATAAACATTTATAATATACGGTGTTATCTTTTTGACATAGACCAGTTCCTTGTGGAAGAATAATATCTCTAATTATCCTGAAATAAAGATGCATTTCCAGATTATTGTAGAAACTCAGAAGAAAGAAGAAACAGGCTATGAGGAATTTAAATATCATGTATTTTCAGAACATGTGTAGTAAGCAAAAGTATTTTAATAGCATAGATAGAGTGTTACCTTGGTTTTTTGCTTTTTGGATCTGAATAGAGACATTTATGTCAAGCACTTAGGTGAAATCAGTTAATTCAGAAGTGTGCAAAGATTTCATTTCAGAAATGCAAAATTATATCTAAAAACTGGTATTTGTGCTTGAAGGTTGATGCAGTCTGTGGATACTGCTTGCATCTTCTGGGCTGGAGCTCCCATTGTGACATGGGGTTTTGTTTGGATAGTTTTGTTGATTTTTGGTTTGGTTTTAAGTTAAAAAGGAAAATACTCTCTTCTTTATTTTTTTTTAAATCCTCCCCCCTTAAACATTATCGTCTAATATTCTGTATGCAGAAGAATCCCATGTTTAATCGCATCTGTTATGCAGCCTTTTAAATGAAAAATTGCAGACAGCCACCAAACTGCAAAGTATCATGTAAGCACTTTTCTAAGGACAGATTTTACACTTCTGTGTTCTTTCAGATGTCATCAAAATTTCTATGTGTACAGTCCAAACAAATGAACTGGAGTCTAAACTGTAGAAACTAAAGGCATGTTGCTGTCAGGATGATGGGTTGATATTACTTGACTCGTATTAGAATTTGATATTGTGATGCTAAGGTCAAATTCTGTAGTTCGTAATTTTTGCCTGAGGTAAACCACCATTGTAAATTACTGGTGTTTTGGACTTTGATTAGTTGTTAAACAGTTAGATCTGTTTTACTGTTACTAAGACGATATGCCTGTGTGTGTATGAGAGTGCCATAAACAACATAAACTCAGCAAGGTCCCAAAGTCCTAAACAGTAGTCAGAAACTTGATAGGAGTGATATTTTTCTTTCTTTCTTTTTCAAAAGCCAAACCTGTAACATTCTTATTCTCTTCCCACCCGCCCCTTAGTGGAGCAAAGTTTAGCACTCTGCTCATTAATCTTGGACCGGAAAACTGTGCCACTCTGTTACTCTTTGTATTACTAGAAGGCAAGATCCTCCTCCATTCTCTTAGACCAGCTGTGTTGACCGGAGTTGCTGAAGCTGTAGTAGCTGTAAGTACAAAGTATTCTATACAGCAGTAAGAGAAATCAGTTCAAACTCCACAGGCTTTTTTAAGTTGAAATTATTGATACACTAAATGAGCTTTTTTCCAATCAAAAGCATTTAGTTGAAGTGCCCTACCATGTCTAGTTATTATAGCTGTTAGAATGATAAGCATTTTTGCATAGATAACTAAAAGATGTGCTGTAAATAACTGATCAAATTTAAAGACTCTTTTCTGGCAGGTTTTTAACAATTTCGTTTCAATTTGCTGCATGCAACTTCTTGGGCTTTTTATTGTAGGTACCTGCTGTCTTGTTTTAATGCATGGATTCCATTTAATTTTTCCTTCAGATGATATTTCCATTTCAGTGGCAATGTCCATACATCCCACTCTGTCCTTTGTCTCTGGCCACTGTACTCAGTGCACCTGTTCCGTTTATTGTTGGAGTTGATTCACGATACTTTGATCTGTACGATCCACCACAGGATATTGTGTGCATTGACTTAGACACAAACATGGTATACATGTAAGTTCTATGGAATTTTTACATTTATCTGTAGATGTAGAGATTGCTGAAATGCTCAGAAGATAAAACTAATAAACACTATTATACCCAATATGGTTTGTTTTTTTTTTTTACTGCAATCTGCGCTTTTTCTCATTGCTAATGCTTCACAGCAAATTAAAACTTACTAAATCAAGGGTTGGTGCTTGGTGCTACCTATAAATATGTGAAGTAGTTGTTGCTATAAGTTTAGTAATAGTGGTAATGTGGTCTAGTTTAGTTTTTCTACTTCTAATACTGCTTATTAGGGAAATGGGACAAAAACTAGAGAAGAGAAAGAAGAGTTGGGTTTTGGTGTTTTCTGTTTTTTTAGGTTTTTGTTTGTTTGCCTGGGGTTGTTTGTTTTTTTGTTTGTTTTTTTTTCTGCTTCACCACTTGTTGCATTTTCACCTTGACATGCTACTTTTGAATTTGGTTTGCGTGTGTTCAGTGACTGTTGATATGAACATGACAGCTGTTGACGCTGTTGTGCGCTCAGTGCACTTTATGTTAGTGTTAATAAGTTTTTCTCAAGTAACAAGTACCGTATTTTTGGTGAGACCAATCAAGCAAAATTTGGTATTTTGACTACATTAAATCTAAAATATCTTCACTTAATTATGATGTTTTTAATGCTTTTGTCAAGTTGAAGGTGTCACATGAACAGTTTCCTCACAGCTTCTTGAAGGGGGCTGATTCAGAGTAACTTTTCTGTTTTTCTATAATATATAAAATGAGAGTTCAAATAACTGAATTGAAAATTCAGCTGTTTCAGGTGTTTAATTTAGTAATTTTATTAATTACCTTTCCATTTTAAATGTATTAGGTCATAAACAGAGGCATCTAAGCTACTTCAAGATGAGGGTGAACATCAATGAATAAAGTGCGCATCTTTGTGAAAATATGGTTTTACTTCATCTCATGTATCTTTTTAACTTTTGAATTTGTTTTTATTAACTTGAGTTGAATTAGTCATTTGATCTATTGGTCAGTTGATTTTCATTGTGTCAAAAGGACCCTGCCTCTACTGAAACAAATGTTTCCTGTACATTACCAAAATGCTTTGTTTTATTAGTAGCATCAAAGGAAACATGAATCAACAGAGCAGATTGTTTTATGTTTTTATTTTCTCCTTCCTCTAGTTCCCCATTAAAAACACTGCAAAAAGCATTTTGATCACTGTATATCAAGGTATTATGCCATCAAAAGTATAATTATAGTAGGTGTTGCATAAGAAGATTGTATTGAGGAAACTCAAGGAAGATAACTTAGTTATATAAAGGTATTTGAAATGAAAAATACCTGAATGTTCATAAGTAGAACGGAAGTTGTAGACTGGGTTCCAGAAAAATGGAGGAGATGGAAATGGGGTATTTAGCAGGGAGATAAATGTCAAGATTCTGCTGGGATGACTGCTAGAAAGATCAAGTACCAACCTCACTTGGGTTGGTTACTGAAATAAATCTACCAATGGCTGACCTATTATGAGGCACTTAACTGTAAATATCATTGCACTTTTTCTTTTATTGTCCTATAAGCCAATTTCTCATCCAGTAATCAACTATCTTTTTCTTTTTTTTTGATGCATATATCTCATCTGTACCACCTAATTCACTTTCAGAGGAATCTAACATCTGTAACATTTGAATTATGTAAATGTGATATGTTGGTGCTTCCATTATAGAACTTATTTTAACCTGGAAATGAGGATATTTTTCAGTTTTGGAGATGTTTAGGTGAAACTATATCTCCATAAAGCACTTCGTTGAATATCATACAGAATTCTGAAATACTACATTATTAGTGAGAAAAGATTAATGTTCCATTTTATTTCGTCCATTTCTGTTTCTGCACCTCTATTTCTGTGCAATACTGTTTGGGGTTTTGGGGGTATTTTTTCTTGTGTGTTTGTTTTTTTTCTTGGCATAAAAGCATTTGACAGCACTGTTGCCAACTTTGAAAGACTGCATAATAGAATAATAACATCTGAAAAAATCAGTATTTTCTAGTAAATCTGTCTGTCCAGTGTCTTTTTAAAGCAAGGCTGATGCTATCTTCATTATGATATACTAAAGCTTTTTTACTGCCAAAAAATACCGAAGGGCTTTTATTCATTCAGTATCTTCCTTAATGCCCTTTTGGGGGATATTTTCAACTATCTCTGTGAAAGTTCCATTGAAAGCTGGTTAAGGAAAGTAGCCTTTTTAGGGCAAAGGTTTTGAGAGTTTGTTTTATTTTTATAGCAGGACTTTTTATCTTGTGTTTTTGGAACAGAACCGCTTATACTTTTTATAGGCATGCCATTATGGTGGGGGAACAGAAATGGACAAAGGCATCCGTAGGCATGCATATTTCCTTCAACTTTGCCTTTCTTCATAAGATGGTTTCTGTGTTGATGCCAACTGACCAAATAATAATTGAACAAACATTTCACTGATGAAAGTACAAAAAAGCAAAACAAGCAGTGTCAGCATCTGCTCAGATAGTAATAACTAATTAGGTCTTGTGGCCACAGGTTATTTGTGCTCCTTATTAATAGCAGTTCTCCTCCACCATCTACCTTCCAGAAAGTGGCATAGGAGTTCTCAGGATTTAGTCCCCGTTCTCTTGCTCTTTCTATTCAACTACTTGAAAAAGGTTTGGCATTGTACCAGTTGTCCTTCTAAGAAAAACTAGCATCCCTTTAGGCCAGTTTTCCCCATTGCTTAATCAATCACATTATTCTCAAATTGAACTGAATTCCCAATCTTCCTAGTCCCTGCTAGCCTGTGATTGAAGCTGGAACTGAATTGCCATAGACATGTTACAGTGTACCATATGACCATAAAGCTCCCAGACTGGTCTTCCAGCATTTTGCAGTAACAAGTTCATGTTATATACGAAACTGCCTTTATTTGTATCAGTAGCAGTATAGCAGATTTATGGTAGTATAGACTTTGCATATTAATCACTTCTTAGTGATTAGCTTAAATTTTATTAGCAGGATAGATAAAAGTTCTGAAAGGGAAACCAGCTAAGTGAAACTTCAACTAAGAAGTCAAAATGAAGTCTTAATGTGGATCCTCCTTACAGACTTGAAAGAACTGTAGTCATAACTCGATTTATGCTCTTCTATATCTGAGGAAATTGAATTCTAAGTAATGTGACCCCTATTTTTTTTTTTATTTTTGACAAATAGGAACAGTAACAAGATTTCTTTTCAAATTTTTTTTTTTTTTGTGGAAGCTGCTCTTTTTTATGTGGTCTCTATTTTATATATTCTTTTTTTCCCTATCCCTGTGTTTTAGATCAGATGATAAGAAGAGCACTAACTGGAAGCAGTTTCCTAAGAAGCCATGTAAAAGTCTGCTGAGCACCTTAAAGAAACTGCACCCACAGCTAGCAGCAGGTGAAATATATAAAATAAAATGGGAAGGGGTAAGAACAGAAGTTGCCTAAAGCATGAAAAGTAAATATTCAGAAAAAACTCTTAAATTTTCTGATACACACCTATAGGTCTTAAATTATACTTTTCATATAAATGTAAGAAATTATTTATGTGTGATGTAAATTATTTTTTAAGACTTTTCTATGAATTCTTAAAACTTCAGCTTTTTTTTAGCTTTTACTCATAACTAAATTATATTTAAATTATATTAAAATATAAAATGTAATGCATAATAACAAATATAATTTAAATATAAAACATTTAATTATAAGTTAAATTATACAGTTTAAATATGATATAATTAAAATTTTATTAACAGATATAATGTATAAATCATATGATATTGTAAATTAAATAAAACAACTCAGCTAAAACACCTTTGGATCTAAAACTATTCACAATTCTGATCAAAAATAATAGATGAAATGGGATATGAGTAAAATAATATAGCATATCTCAGCTGCTGTGCAGATACTGCTGAATATCTCAGATAATTTTCTACAAAAATAATTGAGTAGCTAAATTTTGACAAAGTATTTTATCAAAAGAAAAAGAAAAACTAACCCTCTTCAGCCTAATGACTTGGACACATGAGAGCAAAGTTATATGTGACTTAACAGTTTTCAGATATTTCTTCTTTCTAACTGTAGATAAGCTCTTTAAGATAAGCTGGTTCAGAGTTGGGTTGCATCATTACAGAGAAAGAGACAATGGTATAGCCTCATAGATATACAAAATTTGTAAATTACAGAAACAGAAAAGTGCATTGATTAAGAGGTAGGTGTACTTGCCTCAATTTTCCGTTTTTTTTTTTTTTTATTTTTTTTCTTTTTTTTTTTTTTTTTTCAGAGAGCCAGAGAGCCTTTACTTCATATGTTAGAAAAGCTCAACTTTTCTTTTGGTTTTATCAGCAGGGTATGTCATGAAATCTACCTAATACAGAATTGCTTCCTAATTTTAACTTGAGCAGAACCAGTGGTCTTTTTTAGATAGTTATTTTTTCTATTTTGGCAATATTATAATATTATAAAAAGTTATAATAAGTTATAATATTTTCTAATGTAGAAATACTTTATGGCAATTGATATTTTTGTTACGATAAAAAGAGTGGAAATAAAATTTTCAGCAGCATCTGCTACTCTTTTTTCAAGAGTGCAAGAGTAAACTCTGAATGTCATCTACTTGTTTCTTCCCTTTGGTGCACTCAAATGTTAGAATTTTGACTAGAAAAATAGTTTTAGGCCATTTTTTTCTGGATGTGCAATCTTCAGAAATGGAAAAATATGGTCCTTTGTATTTGTGTTGATACATTACTGAAAAGGTACATTCAGTTGTATATGTGGTAGCATTATCTCTACTGAGATCCTGTTCATTGTTTTGTGTCCTAGAGGGCTGGATGAATTAGAAAAACACATAATCACCTCTTGAAGTAACCTGCATTTTATATAGGCCAGATCAATTGGAAAATAATCACAGATTTTCTAGTGTTTGTCACTACTGAATATGGGCAAAAGAGAAATTAGTTGTCAGTATTATGTAAAAGTTACTTGCTTGAATGTATTGAGTTTTAATATAGGATTATATGTGTTGCTTATTGGTAGTTCACAGGAAAACTCAAGAAGGCTCTGCAGTGGAGATGACTCCTATTGAGGCAGATTTCTCCTGGCAGAAGAAAATGACAGAACTCGAGATGGAGATCCAGGAAGCTTTTCTCCGTTTTATGGCATCTATTTTAAAGGGTTACAGAACATTTCTCAAGCCAATCACACAGGCGCCTTCAAATAAAGCAACTGCTGCTGATTCCTTGTTTGACCATCAAGGTGAGGGTGAGGCAAACCAGCTGCTGGTAGCATGGGCAGTGTTAGAGTTTTAGGGTTGAGGAGGTGCTGAACTTTAAAAGCTCAAGGTTCACTTTGGTTGTACAGTTCTTAGCAAAATTTAAAATCACAATTGTATAAACTTAAACTATTCAAATTTGGTTAGAATATGGATGTACACACACAGAACTGCAATTTTGCATTATCTGAAGTATTAGAAAAACTGTTGTTCAGTAACATGATTCACTCTCTGTGTGGTATATTCCATAAGGACATTTGGAATATTTGAATAATTTGGAATGTAAGAATTTCTCAATTTGTACAAAGCAAAAATGCCAGAAGCCCTATAATGAAGAGCAAAATAACACTCTTTATGTAAATGGGAAGGTAATAGAGAATGGGGTAGAGATCAGAAATGTAACAAACAAAACAGTGGTCAGCAAAGGTCATCGTATTTTCCTCATCACTTTGACTTTTCAGGTCTGTTTATGATTGAATGCTAGATAAAATGTCACAAGGGTTTTTTTATTTGTGGTGGTTGTGTTTTGGGTTTTTTTGTTTGCCTGTTTATTTGGGGATTTTGTCCCATTTTGTATTTTAATTAATGGAAGAGAGATTTGAGAAGAAATTTTTAGCCAAAGATTCGGAAAGTTTTAAATGTTTTCAGGCCCACGCCTCCCGGGATAACAATTTTAATTTTAGTATTGTTTTAACTGTTAGGTATTTCTGGTTTTATACAAGGTAATCATTTCCTTTTTCTTGCACAAAAAGTCAACAAACACAGCAGAATACATGGAAGTGACTGCCAAATATTGTCAACTATGGTAAAAATAATTACTTAAAAAATGCTGTTATTTGAATCTTCCACGTGCAAGTAGTGCTTAGTAATTGTTTTTATGGATCAATACTTTATGTATTATCACTTTAAATATTTACTGTTGACACTTTACATGTTAATTTCTTATGGTACTCATAACAGGTATTCAGTTGTGTGTTATTCTTATAACCAGGATTTTTAAAAAGCAGAGACCGTGCCTATACAAAATTCTACACACATCTCACCAAAACACAGATATTCAGCCGCTTCATTGAAGAGTGCAGTTTTGTGAGTGACAAGGATACTGGCTTGGCATTTTTTGATGACTGCATAGAAAAGGTGAAAACTGTGTTGCAACACTGTTAATATATGCTTCAGTTCGTTTTGTGTTATTGTCCTGGTTTTTAGTTGTAAAGATAGATAGCCTCTGTTTAAGGGATTGCAATTCTTCATGGCTATTGCTGAGTCATTTTATTCCTTCATCTTCTTGCATGATCATAATTTTCTTTGTTGATGCACAAAATTTCATTAAAACCCTGTACCATGTCAAACTGTAAGATACTATGAGAAATACCAGTAGCTGACACTTCAGCACAATGCCATCCATGTCCTCCCTTTAAAAGTTAATCACCCTTCTTCTAATGTGGAATTATCTACCAGTGGTCATCAGCCTTTGTTGCTCAATTTAAACCTAAATCACAAAAACACACCTAGTGCTCCACTTACAGTCTAACCGGATTTATGTAGATAAGATCCGTTTTTGTTGTCTGTATTTTATATGAAAGATATGTAACCCATTCTTGGCTTTTTGAAAGAAAGTCTCTTCGGCATCTTTCTGGTCTGGATAGGCTACTGAGTTTATAGCTTCATCTGTAAAATCCCAAGTTCACAATATAAAAATTGGGAGCAAGAAAATTATATGTATTTTTTAAAGGTTTATATATATGATTCTTTCTGGACAGAACCTTAATTTTCATACCAAGTTCTTACAGAACGAGTCTTTGATTTAGTATGGATTCCAAACAAATTAACACTTGTAAACAGACCTTAAAATTAGGTTTTTAAAAGTTTCTTTGCCTTATTTTTCTTTCTGCTGAGTATGGGTATAGATATAGAGTATGTATCTAGATTATACTATGTTTAATATTGTTAATAGTTTGATATTATTGCAGGTTGTTAATGTGTTGCATTCTTAAATTGTCATATAGAAAATAGCAGATTCTTAAGTTTAGCTGAATGAAAGCACTTTCCTTTGATAGATTTAGGATTTTGTACTTAGTAGATAATGTCAACAAATTGAAAGCATGCTGATTCCTGCAATTGCTTAATTTCAGCAAAGGAAGTATTTGAAAAGAGATTGATTGCCTCTGCACCAATGTGAAAATTTATTGTTTCTTATTCAATATTTCAATAAATGACACAACTTTAACAGAATTATTTAGGACCTTTTAAATTTTTTTTTAAATTATTTTGGATTTTTAGCTGAGAAGAAAATAAGTTTTTTCTTTCTCTTTCCCCAGCTCTTTCCAGATAAAGGAACAGAAAAAGGAGAGAAGGTACTTTGTCCTTCAAAATGTTTAGGGCTATCTGATTTAGAAATAAAAATGAAAAAGACATCTGAATAATTAGAATAAGTATAATTTTATATATTATATATATAATCAAGTACAGTATATATTAAACATATTTTTACATGTACTAACATAGTATTAAAAAGGACATTTTATCCTAAAGTCAAACTTTGTACTTAGAGTTCCAGTTCTGTTTTCAGGTTGATGTAGATTCTGTCGAAGAGGCACGGTTGATTGAGCTTGATGAGTCACAAAAAAGTGAACACACAGTGTTCATAATGCCACCAGAACCTCCTGCTGATGATGGACAGGATCGAGTGCCAAAATACAGGTACAAGTCAAACAGCCACATGTAGTAAAACTAGATCGTTTAACTAGATTTTTAAACAGTGCAGATGTTCCATCTTGGTGTGAGACTTGCCTTACTATAATGCTCAGAAGAATCTTTAAGAAGGTGGAAACTGCCCAGATTCTGGTAAGTTTCCGAAGCTCTGTAAGTCAGCATTTTGTGTGTGGATTTTTATTTTTATTTTTCAGTAGCTTCTTGTTAACTTTACAGTAATACCTTTCCACTTGTCTTCACTGTCTTTCTTCCTGTTTGAGCCATTTATGTGTATTTTGTAGCAACTGCAGTGAACTTAAGTTTCAGTTGGAGTGACAGAGCGGTGGGTAATGGATCTGCCTGGTACTGTTTGTCTCCCGCCAGTGAACCAAAAGAGCAAAACACCCACTCCACTTTTCAGACTTTCATTCAATGTTTTTCAGCCCTATGCAGGAAATTTGGAGCTTCAGACACCACATGTGATTTTTTTTCTTCTTTCTTGGAGGTCACGAAGGTTCTATTTCCCACTGTTGCCCTGGTTAATCATCATCTGTGCTGCCCTGACCTTTGTGACATGAATGGCATTCTAGTTATTGTTTCCACTGTCTATGGAGATTTAATGTCCGAGGCATTTTCTTGTAATATCTTTGTGAATAAGGCTTAAAGGATCTTGCTGTATTCTTCTTCCCACTCCCCTTTCCCCCCCCCCTCTTTACCCCTCACCCCCTACTTCTTTATTCTCATGTTTGTCAGTTCTTTGCACACAAATTGTCTTTGTATGACTTTCTTGATATCACCAGGTAGTGAAAAGCTGTTCTTTTCTGGTTTTGTTTGTTTGTTTGTTTTTTTCTCTAATCATCTGTATAGCTATAAAAACTTCCCACGACTAGATTTCAAGCTCTTTGACAGGCCACAGGAGCTCAAGCTCTCCTTCAGCAGACACTCAGCTGGAAGCAGCATTTCAAATAGTCCAGCACTTATGGCAAAGAGGACAAAACAGGTCAGATGAGTCTTACTGTAATTACTGTATGAACACTGAAATATACAAAGTTTTTTGGTAAAATTGGCCCTTCCTATTTATAAGTTAATATTGTTAGAGGTTAGGTCTTTGTAACTATTGAGAATCAACACTTGCAAAAGAAAGAAATAGGGCAGCGAATAAAGAAATTATCATATGAGATTACAGTTTATTATCAAAAGCACTTCTAAGTTTTAGTCTGTAGTAAAAACAAAAGCAAATTAAAATTAGTGCTCAAATGGTGAAGGAAAAAAAAAAAAAAGAGGATCCTGATGCTAGTCTTTGCTTGCAGAGAGTTTTAGTAACCGAGTGGTAAGAAGAGTGCTTCAGTTGAATGCTTGTCCATTATTACTAAATGTTTACCTTTAAGGAGCCAGTATCTGGGTAATGGCTTCTACATTCAGGTTGTTATATCTTTTGTGTGTTTTTTTATTTTGTCACCCTTACAGGAGATAAAAACAGCCCATAAATTAGCCAAGAAGTATTACTTAAGCCCCCCACAATGGGCAAAGTGTCTCTTCAGTCATAGTTACAGCCTGTGGTTTATTTGTCTGCCAGCCTATGTCAGAGTTGCACATCTCAAGGTCAAAGCACTGCAGCAGGCATACGATGTTCTAATTAAAATGAGGAAAACTGATGTGGAACCACTAGATGAGGCAAGTGTGAATGGAAAAACTGTTATCATAAAACATGGGATAGAAGACACGGTGCAAATGTAGTGCATTTCACCACCACCAGACTGAGCATACTTACAGTTTGACCTGTTTTAAAGACACTTTGAAATGATCTCAAGGAAGTCTGCTTAACTAGGACAGCTGGAAATGAATTTCCATTTCCATCATGAGTGTAGTGTCAGCTTGGGTCAAGTATTACAACTTAGTGTTGCTAATCTTCTCCCAGACTTCTTCAAGAAGGAAGTTCTTGAATATCCTGTTTTTTAAATGCACTTTGTATTAATGTTTTACAGCCTTACTGAACTGAAGGGATAATGGGTTTGTGTGCAGCATACCTTCTTTCAGTAGTATGCACAGACACACAGCAGCACTGCTTTTTGTGTGGGTGTTTCCTTCCCTCCTTTATTTCGCAAACAGTAGAACCGAGTGGAAAAAACTTCAGCGTTCTCAACAAAGGGACTGCTGATGTTATTTCAGCTCGTGTGATTTCCTGTTTAACTCCTGCTCCCTCTTCTGGCTGCTGAGTGTTGGGTAGCTGCCATCCCATGGCTTTGCCGTTTACATGCGTAAAAGTTAGAAATCAGGGAAGAGCTTAAGCTGTTTGAAAATCCTTGTCATCAATCCATTTATGCATTTCTGTATCTTGTTAGGTCTGCTACAGAGTTGTTATGCAGCTCTGTGGACTGTGGGGTCAGCCTGTTCAGGCTGTGAGAGTCCTTTTTGAAATGAAAAATGCTGGAATACAGCCAAATGCAATCACCTATGGTTATTACAATAAGGTAAGAGAAGTCTTAGCAAGGGGTACTGGCCCACTGTCTATCTTGCTATTGTCTCTCCCCTTGTCCTGTAGCGTGCCTTGAAGATTGTTTCTCACAGCTCTTTACTTGGATTTGCTGATCCTGCTGGGCAAGCAGTCATTTTGGAAATGCTTATGGTTCATTGGATCTACACTGTATGATTTTACACTGTTAAGTTTACATCCCTGTGCTGTTTGGCTAACCAAAAATTCTGTTGAAATACACATTTATCATGTTTCCACTTCCACATTTTGGAACCTGTCTAGTGCTTCCAGGTCAAATCCATGTGTTCCTAGGTATATCCTTTGAAGTAGCACGATCTATGCTGGAGAAGGCTGGAATTAAGCTAGCTGAAGTAGCCTCCCCCCTTTTTCTTGCTTCCAAGTTCCTGATAGATCCTGATGAAACTTCTTAGTAAAGTAAACTTTGTAAAGTCATGGGAAAAGAGATGATCTTTTGTTGCTGCCAAAGTATATAAATAAGAACAAACCCCATCTTGTTTACTGAAAGAAATCTTAATCCATTATTTATTGTTACTCAGCTATTGTATCCAGAGCTGTGGGATAAAAGGAACAGCTCATAAGAGGGAACAGGTCATAAAAACACAAATGCTTTTCTTTCTTCACGTGGGTGACAGGAAATGTCTTTTTTTGAGTATGGAAAGAAAAACTTCTCACTGTACTGTGTTTATTAGTGTAACTTTCTTACTGGTTTTGTTATTGCTATGTCTTTTTCTGTAGGCAGTCTTAGAGTCATCTTGGCCTAGCAGTAACCGCAGTGGCATATTCCTTTGGACAAAGGTACGAAATGTAGTTCATGGCACAGCACAATTTAGGCAGTGCTTAAAGAAATCAACGCAGAGCCCACGAGTACCTTTGATATCAGGTAATAAATTAGTTAAATGAGTTTATTTCTGCTGGACAAGAGCATGACATGCTTTCTGAGAGATTACAGCTAACTTTGTGACTTTTACAAGTGGACAATCTTTCCTGATGTGTATAGAAATTGATAATTGCCAACTTGATGCTTGAAACCATCTTGGAACGTCTTTCACAAACTGAAGAATTAATTGTCTGAATTCTGTTGCTAGAATTTCATAATCTTATTTTATATGTGCAAGCAAAAGTATTTACTGTTGTCTGAAGAGGTTAGATCTGTTTAAAAAACTAAGAAGTTAAATCCTCTCTTACTAACCAGCTCTCGTTCATGTCTTTAGCTCTGCGAAGTGCCACGGGTGGAAGTGTTGGGGACATGGTGAGCCATGGTAGCGTGGATAGTTCTAATGATGCTAACAATGGGGAGCACGCTGTCTTCGTCAGTGACTTAGTCAGGCTTGATTCCATTGATAATCACTCTAGCACAGGTACTAGATTCTGCTGGGTTTCAATACTAACAGACCTCCAAAAGGCTAAATTTTCTAGTTTCCTTTTGGTTTCTCCTCCACAATCACCACCTTCACCTTTGGGTCTGTAGAGAACAAAACCTGGAGTTAAACTGTGTAAAGAAAAAGAAATGCACCGCTGTTGAATATTACTCCTTTACCACAGATCATGCTGCATTTTTAGTTCATGCTTTTTCTTTAGAGTGAACCATAGCAGAAATACTGTCCTGTTAAAATAAATGTCTTGCTGTGGTCTCATAAACCTTGCTTTTTATGCTAATCTTCAGAAAAGGTATGAAGCACCTGACAAATTTTGCGTATTATTATTTATTAACAGAAGTTATAGTCTGTGTGAGTAAAACCTTTCTCTGCGTTAAAGGAAAGGAGTGAAAGTTGCTGAGATGATTAGAAGCTAACTCTTTAAAATGGTGTTCCTTATGGTAATCTGGAAATTACCATCTGGTAATCTGGAAATGCCTAATTATCATTCCTGGAGTTAGCATGTGATGTTTGGTTATAGTAAACTATGGTTTTAGAGGCCATATTCAAGCTTCTTAGTAGTAGTTGCTAAACTTAGAAATAAATACAGAAATTGTAAGAACCTTGTCATACAGTCTGTATGAGACACCCTAGGAATGGAAAGAAAGGTGACAAGCTGGGGAAAAACTCTGACTTAAACATAGTATGCACTCTTCTAGACAAACTGGAGTAAAAAGAGTGTACAGGAAATTAATCACTTGAGATGGCAAGACAAAATTCCTAGTTCTTCATATCTGCTTAAATACTGATTACGTCCTACCTGTGCACAGTCTCAACTAAACTTTCTTTCTGTGTGTACTTCAAAACTTAAAGTACAAATGGTTCTTGCACACTTTTCATGTTTTTAATATCTTGAGCCCTTCTGTAAAGAAAACTTTGTCTGATTCCTGTGCTTCATCTGATATGCCTGCCTAGATTACTGAACTTCCCTTCTCTTTGCTCTTTGTTGCTCTGCTTTTTGCTCTTTGCTGTCTCTTGGGTGCCGCATTTGTCCTTGGCTATCACGGTGTGGGGTGCAGACTTGTGTGGTGTGAAGCCTTGGATGCACGTGTGCATTATTTCTACCCTTGAATGTTACTTCTGCAGGTAATTCACCCATTTATTGATAGGGTGGTTTTACTTCTGTGCAAAGCAGACATTATTGAAATGATGGTAGAGGGAAAATAAGGATGGAAAAATGTCAGGACCTACTTTTCTGTGTAAAAGTTTTTTAATATAATAGCCAAATGTAATTATTGGTGGCTGCACAAACTTTTAAATTTAAATAATCTTTACATTTGTGGTTTGTTGGTAAAATCAGCAGCAATAGGTATTGTAGGTAAATCATGTCTGTCACCCAAGTTTTATGGAGGTTCCTAATACCTTTCACACTGTCTAACTTACTTACACTTTGATCTTTTTCAATACTCTCATGTATTCTAATAGGTACACTAGGACATATAAATAATTCTGTTTAACATGTTGCTGTGGGATATGCCCCATATAGTATTTTTATATTTTGCATATGCAGCAACTTTTAGGATAAAAATAACAAAGAAAAGATAAAAATGTCTTTCTATATTGTTTTCTGATCATACAGGCTTTTTGGACTACTGTAAACTCTTGTTGAGCTATAGCTCAATGACTGGTGTCATGGAGGAACAAACTTTTTAAAAAAGTTTAGATTTTTACTTTTTTTTTTTCTGTCACATTTTATACTTTGCACTATAGCACAAGGATACAGCAGGGTTTATGGTACAGTTATTGTCAGGGTTGTATTCATTATTAGAAGCTTACTCAATTACTGTTGTGCTTGTTGTAATTTCTTTTGTAGATGCATTTGAGAATTAACTTGCCCAGCAACGAAATATTTTATGCTCAAAGAAATGTGAAAGGAGATAAAGTGCATTAAAAGTAGTTAGTCATTATAGTGTTCCTTAGGGAATAACTTGGTTTTAATATGGTAATTAGAAAAGTAAATTTATATTGTATTCCCTCATTATCCCTGCTGTCACCATCACCAAGTAAATCTGTGCACAGATTAATTACTTTGGTGATTTTACTATTAACTTTTCTGGTGGGAAAAAAAAACACAACCAAAACCCAGATTAATTTCAGTTTTTATATTCTTCTTACTGAATAAAAAAAAAAAAGGAAATAAAACCAAATCTGAGGCATACATTTGTATTCCTTCAAGCAGGTGGTCAGTCAGACCAGGGCTATGGATCCAAGGATGAACTTCTAAGAGATGATGGGGATAGCCTTCATGCAACTGAAATACAAGTAGAGAAGGATACTTCTTCTAAAGCTGAAGATCTAATAGGAGGTTAAGTATGCATGTTTACACTAATGAAGGCTTTTTGTAATAAATCTGCTTCATGCATTAGACTACTATGAATACCTAATGTATTGAATTCATAATGTTGCCAAGGTCAAAACATGAGTCTGTGAAATCTGGTGGCCTACTTCTGTGCCCTAGATAATAGCAGTAGCATACATAGAGGTAGAAAAGGCCTTTTGTTAGACTAATTTAATGTAGGTGGAAAAAGTGGACAAGTGCTGGGGCACACAGTGTTTTGTATTCTTTTCCTCTCATTTTGGTATTTGAAAACTTGCCTGAATTTTCAGCTGTACCAATTGACCTAATAAAAGACACTATTTTTTCTTGAAAACTCTTCCCAGCTGTAGAAAATAATGGTCGTCTCTTGTCTTCCATCCTGGTTTTGCTCTTAGTTCTTCTGTATTTTGTTGTTCTCATTACTGAATCTCTTCCATATCTGTGTTACTAGGTCCTTAATGTTCATTAGGGCCTCTAAAGCTGTTATTAGACAAAGAGCCTGCATGAAAATCTATGAACTGCTGCCGCAGAAAAATTATGTACTCAGTCAGAGATCAATGTAATCAGACAAAAGCCATTTATTATAGACCATCAGTCCTTTTTATACTGTTGTCTGCATCTCCTTACAATACCTTGGTGTATTATAATTGGATACATATTCTTGCAGCACACAGCAACTAGTAACAATTAATCAAATAAGCATATGAGAACTTAGCCTTTAAAATTTGCTATCAGTCCACTATTTTGTATCTTAGCACAGTCCAGTTTCTTCTTATCCTCCTTGCACTGTTGCTTCTTTACCCACGTCCTCCTTCATCCTCGGTTCATGTTGAGCTCCATGTAAGCTCTTGCTGACTTGGGAACGTGGCCATTCTTTGCTGAAAATTCATCCAAAGACTGCTCTTCCTGCTATACTTTGGGTAGTTGAAAAAGTACCGTGGGAAGAAATTGGCCTATTTTCTAATCTTGTGAACAGCTAAGCACTCTCTGCGTAATACTGTCTAGTGTCATTTTTCTGGGTAGTATGTCCAGGAAGTGTTCAGTGCCTCATAGGACTGATCCTTTAAGTTGTAATTACATAGGGAACAGTGTTTTGAGTTTATGTTTTCTGTAACAGTGTAAATGAAATGATTTAGTTGAATTAACTTAAGTTCTCATTCTCTTTCCTGTAGAGCTTTTCAGTGAGAAATTTGATGAAAAGCGACAACTTAATATAGAAACTCATAGTCCAACAGACCCACCTGCTTGGGGTAGCAGTATTGTGAAAGTTCCATCTGGCATTTTTGATAGCAGTGGAAGGAAAAGCAGTGGTGGTGAGTCACTGGGTGAAACAGCTTGCTAAAGCACTGATCTTGTTGTACTATATGTTTTGCAATCTTTTTCATGCTATGAAATGAAACAAAACATCTATTTGAGGTGCAGATATCTTGCGACAGTTGCTTTCTGCCATTGTCCTTTGCAGGTGACTTAAGAGGAACCTGTGGATTCTTAGATTGTAAGTCACTGTTGAGTAGATCGAAATCAAGATTTTTCCCTGTCCTGCACTGAGACTGTTTCAGTAATGTACTAGAAAAACAAAAAAATTACTCTTCATTTTGTCACTTAAGCCTCACTAAGCTTGGACAAGCCTCTTTTTTTCCTGGCTTATATTGCCAGTGTGTAACTTGGGAACAGTGCATGCACAGCCATACAAAATTTATTTACCTATCTAGATCTTTACAATGAAGAAGACTTATGGAAGACTTTGACTTTTATATAAAAGCCAAATCTTGGGGCTCATTTTTTTTTCTGCCTTTGTGCCTGTTCTTGACTAAGGCAATGTAGTCCAGCTTCAGTATAGCTTAATAGCAAATCATGTAATTGAGCCTCAGGCAAAAATTTGTCTTGAACCTTTCTGGCAGTTATGAGAGCTGATGACTAGTCAAGAAGCAGCATCAATGTGAGACTCAAGCACCCTCCAGTAGAGGGGTATGGTACATCAGGGTGCTTGACTTAGGGATGTTTTTCTATAGCTAACACAGCTTTCTAGGCAATAAATATTCCCAATTCCCCAAGGAAATGGGAATATTTATAAATTTAGTTTGTATCTTCCACATGGTAAATTTAATGAGCTTTTTCTAAAAATGGTTGTGTCATAAATGAAGTAATGCTTCTATGTTGTGCAGACAAACACAATAGGTTTTTTTTTTGTTTTTTTTCTAGAACCAGGATGGAGTTTGATGTATAGAACTCTGAATATAGCTCTGGGAAAAAAAAAAAAGAACAAACAAAACCCCACAACAAAACAAAACCAACCCCAAACAAAGCTGAACGAAAAAAAAAACAAAAAACCCAGAACAATCTTTACTTATAATTGTACTTTCCCTTGGTTAATGGACGTAGTACCTAGTCTGTGCCAAGTATTGGCACAGGGAAAGGAGGTAGAAGCCGTAAAAGGCTTTGACTTCAAGAAGTCAAAGCGTAGATGACTTTTGATCTGCAGGATGCCTTTGCAACCAGTAAAATAACTTGTTAATGCTGGTGTAACTTAGTAATGCATAACTTGAGATTGTGGAGCTCCAAGTCTTCTCCCCAGTAAGGAGATACAGAGATTTCACATGACTTCAGGAAATAAACATTTTCTGTGGCTATGGATACCATATTAATGCCTTTTCTCTTTTAGAAACTGGTTCTAGCACACTGGTCATAACTCAGGATTCAGCTGAAGATGCTGTCTTTGGTGATGTTTCTCCTAAGAAAACAAGTGAAAAAAGACAGAAGAGGCAGAAACTGTTTTCAGAGAGAAGCTGCAGTTTCAGCAGTGAAAGCAGAGCAGGAATGCTCATGAAAAAAGGCAGCTTGGACTTGCATTCTAAAGAACTGGCAATAATGATGGGAGCAGATGCCAAGATCCTAACAGCAGCTTTATCTGGGGCCAAAACTTCACCCTCTCACATGAGTAAATCCCACAACTTTGAAAGTATCATTGACCAGGAGGTTTCTGGCGTAAGTGGCAGGTGGAATTGTGCGACTGAGAGTGACTGGGAATTGGAGCATAGGTCTTCACCAGTGCTGGAAGAACCTCGGGAAGGGCATGAGTATCTTGAGAATGGAAGAGATGAAAACTTGACCACAGTGGAGGCCCTAAATGTAGAACAGTCAGTTGAGTCCAAAAACGAGAAACCAGAATCCAAAGATGCAAGTACTAAAAGGAATAGCTTATATGGAGTGCTTAAGCCTATTGAAAGGGAAGATGTTGAAGTAGGCTTGGACCCTTTATCTTTGCTGGCTACTTACAGCACGGAACCAAGGCATCTGGAACCTGAGGAAAAGTTGGTGTCACCAGTTGCAGCACGTAATTTAGCAGATGAAATAGAAAGTTATATGAATCTGAAGAGCCCCTTGGGTAATAAGTTTCCCAGCATGGAGCTGCACAAGCTGGACAGGGAAGCAAAAGCCTCTGGTACACTTGGTCACTCCCAAGAAAGGAGGTCAAGCCTGCCTTTGGATCCCGTCCTGCCATTCCCAAAGTCTTATGAAAGTCAGAGAAGTCCTTCTGTCTCCAGATCCAAAACATTCACTGTACGACCAAAGCAGCAAACCCATCTGCAAGTTCAAAAGGAGCGGTCTTCATCTTTGACAGGACTGGGTCATTCTTCTCCACATGGCTCATTAGGATCTGTCGTAACAACTTTATCCAGTCTGAAGCTGGACAATATACTGTCTGGACCAAAAATGGATGTCCTGAAATCAGGCATGAAGCAGGCTGCCAATGTAGCCAGTAAGATGTGGGGAGTTGTAACTTCAGCATATAGTTACTCAGATGATGAGGCAAGTGTTTTCCAATAGTAGACAAAGCTAGAGTCATTACTTTTGTGTCCAAAAGATTGCTCCATGAGATGGTGTTTTTATCAAGTACTGACTTTTGTTAGCTAATACAAATTGTATTTAATGTGTGGTGGAGCTTTTCTCTGTCATTTAAAAACACTTTTCAGACAAAATCAAATTAAATAGTCTTGATGCAATAAACTTAAAATATAACCTTTTTTCTCAACATTCCCCCTTTCCTGTTTATTTATTTATGTTTAAAGAAACTGCACCAAGAAACCCTACAAAGAGAAAAATTATGTCATCTTGAATGATACCATACTACCTGTCTTATTTAAAAAATTAAGGAAAGGTTATGAAAAATCAAACCTAAGAAGCCAGGTTGGTGATTTAAAGTTGAAAGTAGAAAAGTACAGCCTGAGATCTAGTAAATTCATGCATCGAAAATTTTAAAAGTAAATGTTATGATTCTTGTCTGAGCACAATTGATTAACAGTCTTTTTCAGAGTCAAGCAGTTCAGAGTATAATGACACAAATGAAAGATGAGATGGAGGAATGAATATTATAACTTCCTTCTTTACATATATGTCTTGTTATTCTGGCTTCAAACTTAGGTTTGGCCTTTTCTTTTTTTTTTTTTGTTTTACCCTAAAGGCTCCTGCTTGATCCATTTAACCCCTTAATCTGATTTGGCTTTAAGGATCTTTTGTCTCTCCTCGTGAGGCTGTCAAGATAGATACTTATTTCCTTTTTCAAATTCTCCCTCCATTCCCCAAACTTTATAAAAGATGTGAAATGGAAAGATTGTTCTCTGGCTTTATTTCTATGTGAAGAAAATTTGACTTATGTTACTCCTGGGGTCTTTTCTATTAAATAAAAAAAATATATATTTCTTACTAGTATTTTTTTAACCTTATTTTGACTGTGACAGTGAAAACTCACTCGTTACCTTTCTTCCCAATTTTTTTTTCTGTGACTTAGGTTTTGCTATGTGCTTTTCTATTATACTTACCTGTTCTGTAGAATTTTGTTTAATGGCACATCATAATCTCTCACCAACATGATTTGATTTCCATCAAAAATCTTCTATTTCTGCAACTTTTCATTTTTAATATCCTAATTTTCATACTTCATTGCATCTTGTGGCTTAGTGACTGTGTTATTGCTGCATCATTTCAGCTGATACATTTCATTCCTGTTTTTAATTCTGAAAATTTCACTTTCTGAATTTTTTTTCTGATAATTCCTTTTTTTCTGATAATTTCTTAATTTTGAGTAATGTTTGCCAAATCAAAATTTTTGCATCATTTTTTTCTGTTTCTCTTGTAATAAAGACATTTATATTTCAGTGTCTTTGTCACTCAGTTTGATCTTCAGCCAAGTATTTTTGTTCATGAAGCCTTTCATTTTTCCAGTATCCTTGTGGTTTGTTCAATATCTCTTCTTTTTGAGGTTGCATAGATTTATCTTAAATGTAAGAATTTTTTTACATGGGGTTTTCATCTTAATCTGCTACTTTAATTCTTTATTTATTAGGATAAAAATGGAAGTCAAATAATTGATCTGGAATACTATTTTTCTTCTTTTTGTATTAAAGGAAGAAAACAATCGACTGGACTTTAATTTCCCTGCTGGTTTTGAAGATAATATTTTGGGAGATAATCTGACATCAAGAACTGGCGTCCCAGGGCTCATTACAAATGAGCTTGCACAAAGCACTACTAGTCTTGGCAGTAGCAGTAGCAGTGGAGATGCAGGAAGACAGCATTACAGTGCACGTGAGATTGGGTTTTTTTGTTTGGGTTGTTTGTTTGTTTGTTTGTTCGGTTTTCCCATCATAATTTGTTTATAATGTAACAAACAGGGAAAACTGATATGTGTGAAATGATTCATAACAATGGAAGCTATGGTAATTTGAAATTATTTAAAACCCTGAATTACAAGCAAATTTGTACTTCCGTTCTAAACTTCCGTCTTGCAATAGCAAATAGCTAATGCTTCTCTTCATTGAATGTTTAAAAAGTTGATAAAAAAACGCAGTGATTTAACTGTAAAAATACTTCTGTATGTGTGATAGGAAGATTGCTAGCTAGGAGCATGTGCTCAGTCATGGAAAGTCAAATATCCTGAAGGTTCTTGAAATACTAATACAGAAAAGCAAAGCAGTGTCCAAGAACTGCAAAACTGCAAATAGTTGCATAACTAACAGAGGCAGATCTTTCAGTGGGGGGAGGTGGAAATAAAAAATAAACAAAACCAACTCCACAGCCCCAAGGGCCAAGAAACCCAAAGCAACACACACAAAAAATTCTTAAGTTTTACTGTTGAATGGGAGGTAATGAATGCATACTTGATTTGAAGTTGTGAAGGTAAATAGATTAATATATATGCCTATTGCTAAATTGCCCTTCCCTACCTCCCCAAAGTTCTAAAACTGCATGAAGTAAATCTAATAATTTCAAGTTCAGATGTGGTTCTTATTTTGAGAAAAAGATGTGTGCTGAACCTACAGATCTGTAGGTTTGGTTTACCTTTCTTTGCAATACTTTAATGATGTGAATATCATAAAGCCATGTGCATCAAGAGAGGAAGAACTATGTTGTGGAATGGAGATAAGCTGGCCTTACCTAGCAAAACCCTGACATGATTATCTTCTAGTTCCAGTTAGTTAGGAGGGTTATAAGAACTAACTATGAAGAGTGGCAGCTGTCAACAGAATATGTAAAATTTTTTCACAAGCATGAACTTTAGCGGAAGAAGCAGAGGAGCTTTCTTTAGAGAGTGATTTATTTTTTTTTTTAAATAGGGAAGTTTGGGATTGTCAGAGGAAGTAATACTAATAGTTTTGCTTTCTAAACCTGATTCCAACCATTTCCTTCTGGTAAATATATTCCAGTTCCTTTTTCCCTCCTGGGCAAAGCTCATAACCCTAAAACCCAACCTTACCAAAGAAAGATTGTTTGTTTTACTGCAATGTTAGCCAGCGGTAACTTAAGCACAGTAATGGCATATTTGGTATTATGTGTCTTCCCTGGTACAATTCTTCTCTTTGTTATTTACACATGGATGTATCATTCAAGAAATGTTGAGCAGCTTTTAAAAGGATATGTATTGAGCAGTCTTACTGTTTGCCTTTCTCCATTCTTTCTTTGTTCTTTCCTTTTACCAGTGTGTGATATATTGTGTTAGACAAAAATAACTTCTAAATGTTAAACACAAAAATGATATTTATTGATATTGTAATTATATCAGTGAAGTTACAGAGCTACACATATTTTGAAGATCTTCTGGTACAATTTTCTGTCTTGGTCGTATGGAAATTATTTTCTTTGGGAACAGGTGAATTCTCTTTCCTTGAATATAAAACCCAAATGGCTCTTTCTGTGCAGGTGAAGTTTCATTGCCAAGAAGTATGAAAATTCAAGATTCTGAGAAGTCAGAGCAAAGCTCTTCACATAATACTAGCCTATCCAGCATTTTCCAGAACTACGCGATGGAGGTAAGATTAATAAACTTATGCAGCCAAAGTCTACCACATCACTATAAATGTTTCTTTTGTGTTCGATTAGTTTGTTTGTAGGATTTTTTGTTTTCTTTTTTGTAGAAGCAGACATACAATCACTTATAGAATTGAAAGCAATTCATATATACACTGGAGGCTTCGTAGGAGTGAACATTTGCAAATACTAAATTTGTAGCATTTCAGGGTAATGTTTCTTCCAGGTCTGAAAATAACAAACAAAAATAAATTATTAGTATTTGCATTTCATAGGTAAAACTTATGCTGGCAGGATAACTCAAGTATGGTCGGTAAGCAGTGATGAACTCATGTCTCCCAGCTGGCATTCTGATACCTGTTAAACTCCTGTGGACACTAAGCCTATAAAGCCAATTATTAAAAAACCCTGAAACAAGATTGATAGTATTAATTCTTTGCTGTTTTAGGTATTGATGTCTAGCTGCTCTCAATGTAGAGCTTGTGGTGCTTTGGTTTATGATGAAGAAATTATGGCTGGATGGACAGCTGATGATTCAAACTTGAACACTACCTGTCCTTTCTGTAAAAGTATCTTCTTACCTTTACTTAATATTGAATTTAAAGACCTACGTGGCTCTGCCAGGTTAGTGGGTTTTATGCGTACTCTTTTTCTGCCTTTTCACTTGGACAAGGTTATATTTTTTTCCAAAAGGATCTTAGTTATCTTTTCCAGTATTTTTGTCTAGATGGTTGCAAGAATGTCTGCCTGTTTGACGGTCGTGAAGGAAGTTGTAAGTCATGTACACTATTGCATTTCATTGTAAAATAGCCAAAAAGCAAAGAATCAGTTGCCTTTTACCACTTTTTCTTTTTGTATTTTCTTTCTAAGCCTAACTGTACGGAAGGTATAGATCTGGTTTTGTTTAGCTTTTAAAATAAAGCTAATGGATCATGAACTTTAAAAGCATATAAAGTAGTTTTTAAATCTGTCAGCAAAGAATTGCACCCAAATTAAATTTATTAGCAGCTTTTAGTTACAGATGCTGCAGCTTATTGTTTCTCCAGTAGTTCTCCAGTTTAAGCTTCTCTGCTTACTATTTTTACCTTTTTTAATTGCACTGTGAAGGCTGCAACTTACTTTAAGGTAATTTAAAATGGATTCTCACTGTAGTAGTTATTATTGTGAAACAGAGCTTTCATTAGTGTTCTCTAATGCTGAAACTTAGCGAAGCATGACACATTCCTGCTGTCTTGTACCTATAATGGTGTATAGTCTCTAGTCAGTAATGTCACTTTACAGCAACAGCAATTTTCAGTGATGTGTCAGCTGTTGATATATTGTTGATGGGGAACCATGATAAATGAAGGTCACTAATGACTTACAGCATAGGATTTCTTCTTTTGCATATCAAATCTCTGTGTTTGTTTACTTTGTGTTTGTTTACTCTGCCTATATAAGTTACAGTGGTCAAGCTTTTAATGTTGTGTTTCCTTATTTTTACTACTTTTTGAAAGTAAAGGTAGAGATTCATAACTTTTTTAATGACTTTATGCTTAAATCTTGTTCTTGCTATTTCTCTTCCCTCCCATTCCTGTTGTAACTTAGCTTTTTCCTGAAGCAAAGTACTTCGGGAGATAGTTTACAGAGTGGCACCCTTCCATTAACCACGGACCCCCTGGAGCAGAAGCTGTTGTCCAGTCCAGCTGTTGCTGACTTGATCAGTTTTTCAGATCACCCACAGTCCAGCCACACCATAGCTGAAGAAACTAGCTCTGTAGTTGAGCAGAGGTAGGTAAAACAAGGGTTTAGTTCTGTCAGAAATGTATCAACACATTATTTCTCCTCTGCTTTAAAGTGAAGATCGACTTATGGACCAAGTATGGTAAAGCACAAGTTACAAAGTAACTTGATGATCATCTGTTTTCTCTTATTCTTTTTGCATGCTTTTATCAATTTGAAGTAACTGGTTCCTCTAAGTGAGTGAGTATTAGAGATACAACTCTAGAAATAAATCTTCAGGTTCATCTTCTAATAATTAATAGGTAAAATAGGTATTGTTAAAACACACCTTTTAGAGACATAAATATAAGAATTTCTTCTCCTTTCCTTGTGTTTAGAATTTAACAAGAAGGACAGTGCATTATGGGGAAAAATAAGTCCATTTGCTGAAACATTCTATTTTGAGAGAAAAGCCTTGGACCCTTGACACTTGTACAAAGCATACATTCTATGACAAACAATACTGGTGTAAAATTGAAACTCAGAAAATAATGCTACTACTTTTGAAACAGTATGAGGGAGGAAGCATTAAGAAAGTTTAAAGTTGGAAGAGGGAAGAACTGAAATAGGGCTGCTATGAATTGTGACCTTTTTGCTGGAATTTGTTAACATTATGTTGCAATAGGTACTAAGTCATATAACAGTTGCTCTACTTATGACACTTAGAGAAAGTAAACAAAGGGAATGAGGAAGTAAAAATGAACATAATCAGAACAAGATTGTCTTTGTGTGTTGACAAAACTGCACTGCTGTTTTTCTAAGCAAGGTAGAGCTGTACCAGAGCAATGGTACCTATACAAAACTGCGATTCAGATTCATGTCTTAGGTTCTACTTAGCTGCTTTTCTGGAAGGATTGTTATACTGTTCTGTATACTGTGGAGCTAACAGGTCAAATATGATTCCCTATTAATAGAGAAACTTGGCTTGTGATACTCACTTGGCAGCCTTTCTCCTCTTCTTTCCCGTTGCCATAGGAATGATGAATAGTTTCATGTTAGCATATTCTCTTTCAAAATCCAGTGATGTGGGAGAAGAACACAGTAAAGATCCCAGAACCCTGAAGACATCTTCCAATAATCCACCAAAAAGGGGAGTGTCCTTGACTCGGAGCCACAGTGTTGGAGGTCCACTGCAAAATATTGATCTTTCCCAGAGACCATCTCATGGAATTTCAACAGTTAGTCTTCCAAACAGTCTGCAGGAAGTTGTGGTAAGTCTAGAAGCTGCACATTCAGTTGACAGCAAAAAACAGTGCAGTGAACAATACATAATGTTCTATTCCTATCATTCCTGTCCATTTGGGGAATGGAAATGGCCAGGCATATTTTCACATTCTTAACGATCAAAAAAAATAAAAATTAAAATCTTGGTTCAGTTAATCTAAAATTGGGGGGGGGGTTAGTACATTGTACAAATGGTGCTGCTTGATTGAAATGTTCTCTCTAGCAGAATGAAGTCTTTGTCTTTCTAAGACTGGAAGTTTTTTTTAAAAATAACCCAACTTCTACAGCAGACTGAACGCAATAGTACAAGCAGTACACAGTTGCAAGATTGAAAGTTTGTTCCTTTCCCAAGCATTTACTTACACTCTTCCTATCTGTTCTATTAGGCTTACCTCTTGAGTGGATAAGGTAAGAGGCAGTATTGAGACTGTTACATTGTTATTGCATATGAAACGAAGTGTTTCTTCTCTTTCTGGTGTTTTTTATTGGCAGGAAGCTGTCTTTAACATGTGAATACATGGTTCAGTTCCACAGCTGATGTAATTATATTTCTATGTTTCCACAATCTATATTGCCACCAGCTTATACAGCTTGAAACTGCACAGTCGTGAACAAACTATAACAAATTAGCATTTTCTCCTTTTCACATAACAGCGAGAGCTTAGGTGATTGTTCTTTAAAGTTAATAAACACCTCAATCATCACAACTGTTGATGCTATTGAAGTTATTGTGTGTTCGGTACTTCCAGATGTTTCTTCCAAATACAAAAATAAACTCTGCAATGAGTGATTTCCAGGGCAAGTAATCCTGAAGAGTATTTCTGGAAGAAAATCCTTTGATTCTGTAAAACCCCACAGTTTCCTTTTGTGTGTGTTGTTCTGTTTTTAGGGTCCTCTAGTAAAAAGACCTAATCCTCTCCCTGTATCTGTGCCCTACTTGAGCCCTTTGGTACTGCATAAGGAGCTTGAATCACTGTTGGAAAATGAGGGAGAGCAAGTAATTCATACATCCAAATTCATCAATCAACACCCCATAATTTTCTGGAACCTAGTTTGGTATTTCCGACGGTTGGATCTGCCTAGCAACTTACCTGGACTCATTTTAACATCTGAACACTGTAATGATGGAGTGCAGGTAAGTGGCTTCTTCCTATTAGAGCTGCAGATGTTAGGAGAAGCTACATTTGAGAGTTTGGTTCAAAAAAAATAGTTAAGTAATACCTGAGTAGCTTGGATCTAGTTTCCTGGGTTTTATAATATAAGTAGAAAGGTATGTTTTCCACAAGGAATCTTAAAATAGGATGGGTGAAAACAGCATTCAAATTCTAGTCAAGCCATTCTCTTCTAAAAAGCCAGAGACTAAGATTCATTAAAGAGAAGGTGATGCATGGAAGGAAACAAGATGTATCTGTTGAGAACTCACAAATAGCAATGCATTGAAATCCACATAGTATGGGTTGTGTACTTCAGTATATAAACCTTTAACGTTATTAGTCAATATTTTTTGTTCTTTTCCACTAATAGGTTTTGCTATTCAAAGTCCGCTGAGTTTCAGTACTATATGAATGGAACAAAAGAACATAGAATGGATGCTATCTTTTGAGTATTTTGCTTTTTCCATTTTAAGGGAAACCTATAGGATTTGTGTATGTAATTAGCAGATTTACAAGCATGCATGCAAAAAAAGTAGTATTTTCCTATCTACTTGTATGCACTGAAATTTTAAAATTCTCTCCCTCAATTTTCAAAAAAACCCAGAACCCTGGAATCAAGAACAATTTTCCAGAAAATGTAGTTGAAGACCAATACTAGTGAAATCTAAAGCATACTGACTAAATAGAATGCATTAGCAGGGTAAAGCAGAAGATGGAGCTTAATATCTGTAACTGCTTCTTTGAATTGACACATTAGTGGTAAATTTTTCTTTCCCACTAAGCCTTACTGTATTAGAGATTCTAAAGGCACTTACTTTTATAAAATAATTATGCGTCTAATGTTTTGAGTACCATATATTTTAATGGCAGCAAATGGTTCATACAAATTCTTCCTGCATGTTGGAAAGATCAACACAAGGACATGCATAACAGGTCTTAGTCAGGTTAAAAAATACTACAGTATGGCATGATAAACGGTACAAATTAAGTAACATCCTTAGTGCACAAAACCCATTTTTTAATACATGCTCATTCAAATTTTTTTCAGATATAGAAAATTTTTCTGTAGAAAACTGAATGGTCTTCGTACATTAGGCTAAACCAGAAAAGGCAATTAAATGTTGCAGTAGTTGTGATTTTGCTCTGATTGAGTGAATTTATCTCTAGAAGACATCAACTGTTCCTGTTTGATGGATTCAAGATGAATAAAGTAAACCTTCATGAAAGAGCAATTTTTTAAATAATGGGAGTATACTGATGTTAGAAAAACTTTTTTCCCTTCGTGTTTTTTTAGCTTCCTTTGACATCTCTTGCTCAAGATAGCAAGCTAGTATACATCCATCTTCTGTGGGACAATATCAACCTCCACCAAGAGCCGGGGGAGCCCCTCTATATATCTTGGAGAAATCTCAGTAAGTAAAACAAATGTTACAGAAAGCAGAGGGAGGAGAAGCTGTGGAAAAAAAGCCTGTGTTTTGTATCGTCTGAAGTGTACACAGCCCGTCAAGTTGGAAAGCTTTCTTAGTGTGTAAGGCATCTGCAATCCCTGAGGTACTTAACATAGTCTCAGTGTCAAATTATGAAAGTATTTTACTAATCTGTGTAAAAAGGTATGTTATCTATTCTTTATATGTCATATGGCTATAAATAGGGTAGGAAGATTTGCTGTAAATGTGAGGCTAAGTAATCTTCACCTGATTTCAATGTTTAACTGCATTATGTAGTTATATCTATGCAGACATGAAAAAGACGAATTATCTTGTGTTTCTATAACTGAATGAAAGGTAACAAGTCCCATTAATATGTACATTTGGCGGGCTACTTGGCTGTCAGAAAGTAACATCAAAAAAAGCCTTTGTCTACCATAACTTGATTTGAAGAAAAAACAGGCAGACTGCTCATGAGAACTTGGGATTTCATTACTTCTGATCAGCAAAAAAAACATTGTTGACATAGACTTCTCAGTCTGTGCTCTTTGATGAGAAAAGTTTCTTTGATAAGAAATATGATGGTGTTTTCTTTTGTTCTACTTCTTTTCCATTGTGTAAAAATAACCTTCGTGAACTTAGTATCTGAAACTGAAGTAGAGCCATAAGTCTGAGCTAGCAAACCATCACAGCTAGCCTCTGATGCTGGATACTCTTCAGTCTCTTATATCTCTCTGTCACGTTGAAAGTGCTTGCACATGGGTAGTTGATGCATCCAGTAACTTTTGTGGTGGAATAGAGACCATAAGCAGACAAAACGTTTCCATTGTGACAGATTTCTGTAGATTGAGTAGAGGTTCTGAATATTTATCTTACTTTCTGAAATACCTTCTTCTTATTAAAGTGAAAATATATGAGATTTTTAATGTTTAATAGTCTATATGGTTGTGTTTCCCAGATTCTTCTGAAAAGAGACCCTCCACACTGGCAGAAGATCAGCAGGCAATAAGCACTTTGCTGGAGAACATTAAACTAAGTATTCAACACAATAATGTTGTTAAACCAATCAACCTGCTGCTACAGAAAGTTAAGCCAGATGTGAAACGACAGAGGTAAAGGGGTAATCTCTTCTTATTTTCTCCCCACTCAAAGTTAAGTAAGATCAGACCATATGCACTTAATAATGAGAATTCTGTAAGGATGTCTCGCAATATTGTTTTATTTTGTGTTCACCAAACACTGTGTGTATTTGTTTATGCCCATGATTACAAACAAATGCATTCTGTGGTTAGATGCATAACTCATCCAAATCGAATGAATAAATAAGTTCCTTGATCAAAATGGACATTTTATGAATTAATGAGAAAAACACATATACTGACGATGCCGATTTTTTTGGTGCTGCTCCAGATCTAGAAAATTGATAAATGTAAGTGTGCAGTACCCTGTTGCAGTGTCTGGAATATTCTCCAAACTACCTGGTTATAACTATTGGAATTCTAGCAACCTGGAGTACTGGCTTAGAAAGTGTATACAGTATGATCCACAAATAAAGGGAGACATGTAAATAACGCTTCTACTGTACAATTTGCCATCTGCACTACAATTCAGAGAGGGCTTTGTTAAAAAGCAAGCCTCTGAATTAAATTACAGGAAATATAAGATGTATTCGAAGTTTATCATGCTAGGTCATCTCTGCTTCTGTGGTTTGTAGTTACTAAAAAAAAAAAAAAAAAAAAGCAGTAATCTGCCCTCAGAAGAATCTTCATGAGTTCCATGAGGAAAAAAGTTAATATACCATTGTTTAGTGATACTCAGTTCTGAGATATATCGTGACATTCTGAAACAAAAAAAAGAACCAAAATATGGGTGATCTGAAATACTTCTGCTCCCTTTACTTCACCCTCAGGCAGGAATAAGTTAAATAAGTGGTGCTTAATTCTGTATTTATCATTTTTCTGGAATTTTTATGGCACATTTGAGAGAGGGATTTTTCATAGAAAACTTAGATGCTGGGATCTGACAATACTGTATCTTCATGTGTTAAGGAAAAATACTCAGGCACGAGGAAATCTTAAGCTAACAGTCATGTAGATCAGTCACTCTCTGCACAAGAAATAGTAACAGAACAGTTGCAGAAACTATACAATAAAAGGTTAGCATCTTCAACATTGACTTTGTAAACTTACGATAGGTGGTGCTTTCATTGACTTCCCCTTCAAAATATTTCCTAGGAGTTTTTACAGAGAAATTCTTTTCCTCTCTCTGGTGTCTCTTGGAAGAGAGAACATTGACATCGGTAAGTTAAAAAATACTGTGAAATGCATATGTCTGTTTCTAAAATACATGAATACTTTATGTGGAAACTAGTGTATATATTCAACCATGAGTTTCTAAGTAGCTTTTCAATTGCTGTATTTTAGTGCAAAGTACTATGCTGTTACTCTTCAAGAAGGTGTTGCTTTTATAGAAAAGTAATTCAGATGGGGTGTTAATTTGAAACTAGTAATCAGCTGTTTTAAACAAAATTTGTTAGCTTGAAGCTTTAATTCCTTGTGTCTGAAAACATGTTCCGAGTTTTGTCCATCTTTCTCTGACCTACATGTTAGGCATATGTCATCTAGCCATCTGAATGCTCATCTCTTACTGATCTCCTCCACCCTGACTTTTATTTGGTACTATGCAGGCAAAGGGACTTCTTTATGGGATATGACAGGGGAAATACCCTGGGAACAGGCAAACTGAACTGCAGTAGAAGTAATGGGCATCCACTGTGATGTGTTGTGATGATCCAACGTGAAGAAACTTTTCAGGTTCTCTGAGAGAACTTGGAAAAAAAAAAAAAGGGTGTCTAGTCAAGATAATTAATGTTGTTATTAGATAAAAATCATCAAAAGGATTTTATAGGAACAGAGTGGGTGCTCTACAGGGTTTCTTCAATAACTTCAACTATGCTTTTCTATTTCAGAGGTTTTTGATAGCGAATACAGAATTGCATATAAAAATCTACCAAAGGAAGTTCTTGAAAAGATGCACAAAATAGATGCTCCACCAAGCATCAGAGTTGAATGTTGTAGGAAGTGCTTTGGAGCACCTTTAATATAAAAATGAGGAAGATGCACTAAACTTCGGTGTGGCAAAAGTAGAGGGGAACAAACCAGGAGCATGATGATACGTACACTTTCAATCCCAAAAGGTGATAACTGAGCAATTTGTCAAAGCAATTTCCTTGAGATAAATCATACATTTTTGTCTTTCATCTCACAAAACAGAGTGTAAAGTATGTTAAAATGTTTTTAAACTATGTTAATGGGGTGAGTTGGTTTCAGTGATTGATCTGCTTTTTTTCACTGTATATACTTTTTGTCCTTCCTCAGATCCTTCTCCCACAACATGAAGTTGTTCAAAAAGGTGATGATAGAACAGACTCTTAAGTTGCTGACTTAAGAGCCATCAATATTTATGTGTTTTAATGAACTACTTTTCCTGCCACAGAATACTTAGGTTCTTCACTAATACTATAAAATAGCCTTTTCCTAAAGATTTTTTTATTAGTGTGCAGTATGTATGTATGAATGTAAATACTTGAGTCCTTGCATTGGAAATTGCAATGCAGTTGCTTTTGTCAGATCACAGCACCTAAAATTGCTACCCTTTTCCTGACCCATGTCCCAGTATTCTAAATTATCTTTGGCTGACGTTTTCATAATGTATGTCTGCAGTTGTAAAAACCACTCAGTTTTTCTGTATTCTCTATCTGACACATTAAAGATCCTATGAGCATGCTGCTGCTTTCTCCAAGAGAATGATGGGCTTCTACACGAAGCAGCTCAGAAATGGATGGCTTTCTAAAAACTTTTTTTAGGAAGCTTTAAAATGGCATTAGAATACATACAGGGTTTGTTAAACAGATGATGTCTGAAAAAATATTACGCTCTATACTGTATGCATGTGTGCTTAAAAGGTATCTTTTCCTTGAATTCTTCTATCACCTTTTTTCATGGTTTTATACAAGCCTGTGGGTTAATTATTTTGCACTGAGATAGTCCAAATCCAAAATTTCAATTAAAATGTATTTAGAAATGTGGTCTTCAAGGTATATATTAGCACAAATGAAGTGCTTGAGTGTATGATCTGGAAAGATGAATCCGTCTTTTGGATTGCTTCTAGTAGATAAGACACTTCCTCACCTCACATTCTAACTGACTCTAGTAGTCATAGACTTGGCAAGAGCCTGGATGCTGATTAACAATTTCAGTGTTTCTATTACTTGAGGAATAGGATAAGGTTGATTCCAATTTTTTTTTTTTTTTGTGAAATTTAATAGTATGGCTTTTCTGGTGAAATTAAAAGTAAGGTTTGTAGCTTGTTAAAAGAGCATAGCTAAAACTGTAGTTGCGTCTCAGTATGAATGTATTTACTTCATATTACTCTCTTAAAATGATGAGGGATGAAGATATGTCTGCAAGAGCTTTTACATGAAACAAGAAAGCTAACTCTTGTTTTTTCATGAGGCTACACAAAGGATTTGCACTATTCATAACAAAATACATTTGTGTCATAGACTGATTTCTTTGTAATTTGTCTAAAAGTGCTGATCCAGAGTTTATATGGGGATATTATCTGGACAGATTCTTTCCTAATGAAAATATTGTGCTTTCTTAACAATTAAAAGCAAGAAAGCACATGGTGACTTTGTTTTTTTTTGGGGGGGGGTTCGGTTTGTTTTTTTTCATCCTGTATTCTTTGGGTTTATGCATGGTTGCCTGCAGGTATCTGATCTGCATCACAATGGAAGTGTAGAGCTTAATTCTTCGTATTTTTCTCTCTTCTTCAATTACATAATTGACACACACAGTTCCATCCTTTCAAGATAAAAGTCTGTGTGAAGCATTCATCCAAACAACTTAATTCTTATACAAATCAAACCAGCAAATTTTCCTGTATTGTTCTATACTTATCTTAAATGTACAGCTATACAAAGACAGTTAAGTGTTAAATGGACAGATCGTGTGATTATTCAAAGAATCAGATTTTAGCTATCCTTAACTTCTCCTGGCTCATTAAATTACAAAGAAAAACTGTGCAGTGAGTGCTGTTTGAAGTAATTGGTGACATCCAAATTTTTTTAAACCATTGTAAATAACATTATTATAAACTGGATCCTGTAAGAGATCACTTTGATTTCAAAACAACCTTCCCATCCGTAGCTGAAAATACAGATTATTCGGGCAGTAGGGTTGTAGAAACAGCAAAGCAGGTTGTGTCATAGCATCTAGTGCTAAATGTTAGACTTTCCACAGGTATGTACACTAAACAAAACAAAAACCAAAAACCAAACCAACAACTGCCCCTCCTGCCCCAACACAACAACAACAAAAAAACCCCACAAACTAAAGCCTGAAGGGAACAAGACAACTGCAGGATTGAACTTGCTTTGATTCGTTCCTTCATACTGGCATTTCTATACACTACAAATTAATTTCTATTCCTTGTGTATGTACCTGGATTTCAGAGTAGTAGAAGTCCTGCATGTAATTACTTGAACTCTTTAATCTGCCTACTGTAATTAACTCGTTAATATAGAATGACAAAAGTGCTTACTCTTTATAATTTGGATTTTTTTAATGCCTAGTTTTAATAGCTAACTAATCAGCTGGTTCTTGAATAAAATCTGTAGTTCAAATGAAAAGGAAGATCTCTGAATGCAGTTTGTTTGTTAAATTTTCAACGGGGGGGGGGGTGGAAGTTCACAAAAATTTGAAGGGAATTAAGAACTGACTATTTTTTTCGTAGTTGCTTTCTTTCCTTACAAATACATGATGGCACTCCCTGTTCTTCCTTTGCCTTTTGGGTCTACTACAAACAGAGAGAGAGTGCAGGTTTTCCTACACAAACTTTCAGAGATGTAGGCTTCCCTAATCTGAATGCTGAAAGAACCGTGAGTGTGCGTAAGAGAAGGGCAGGGCATAAAATGCATATCATGGCTAAATAGTCACATGGTCAAAAATCTGGCCAAAAAATAAACAAACTTTTTTTGTGAGTGCGTTGCAAACACTTTTGTCTTTCTGAAAATTGCACTCTGAAGGCATAGGAAGTTCTTCTCTGCTAGTAAATAGCATGAACTTCTTGGGCTACATAGGAATGACTTAGCTACCTATGAATGCTCAAAATTAGTGGACACTCCACTCCTAGTAATCCAAACTTATCTGAATCCATAATGCATGAATGAGGCGTACAAAGTGTTGTGAAAGAGGGATAAGCTTGATCTTGGTTCTGTTTTCCTCTTGGTGTAAGCAGAAACAGGAGCATGTTGCTCACTTGCGAAGCTCTTGCCTCCACATACTCTTTGTAGTAGCATCAAAGCCAGTGCTCAGGTGATGGTTTTCTGTGTGCATTTTGGAATTCTCACATGAAGAAAAAGGTTGCAGATCAGTAGTAACTTCAAAGCCAGCAGTGTGTGCAGAAAACGAGGGTTTAAACCAAACATTGCATACATGGATGTAAACTTAATGAATTTCAAGTAAGCCCAAAAACTTGGAGAGTTTGTGTTGGAATAATAATTATCACAGAGAAGCTTCCTTGAATTGTTGCGTTAAAGATGCTGAACTGCAGTCAGTTATGCTGAGAAGATTACATCTTTCACCCAACTATAAAAGTTACCAATAGTTTATGTTCTAGTTTATCAAAATATCTGGGTTTCTTTTTGTAGAATTAAAACATCAAATGGAGTCTTACAGGTTTTGGTTTGCTTTAAATCAGGATTCTTAAGTGACAAAGGTTTGTTTATATATTATATTCTGCCACATTACCAAGATATCTTTCAAAACCTCATGGGTAAAGGAGACTGATGCGGCTGTGGTATTGGTAACAGGTACCAGCTTTTATTACATGTTATTAGAAGCATCTCTGTGTTACTCATATTCTGTATTCACATTTTTTATGACTCCAGTTTAGACAATGCAATTTTAATGGAAAATATTTTATTCAGTATATGGTTTCAAACTAAATTAATTTGTTTTGCAAGTAATTTAGCCTTGTTCCTAGTGGAATTTCACATTGGTTATGCTCAAGCTACGTTGCACTTGTGAATGAGTGATTTTTATTCCATTTTAACTGTGAATTAATGGCTTTTTGTATTGCTGCAGCTAGAAGAGTATACTTTTCATGAAGTTTACTGCTTTCCTTGAATAACTGCAACATAGGGGATATTTTCAAAACGTATATTAAATTAGATCATAGAAATTATATTTAAAAAAAAATGTTAAAATGTAAGTAACTGAGGAATCCACCTAATAGTTTTATCTTTTTAAAACTTTTAATTAAACAATTATTTCAATGCAGATTAACTTGATTAAATGGTAAGCAGGTCATCTTATTCACATAACTCCACATTTTCAAGAAAAGTTTTTTTTTTCTTTTAACTAATAAAATCTTTAAAATGCCTTCTGTATATCAGCTGTTCATTATGGACCTTTTCAAAACACACACACACACACACACACCTGCAACTGTTAAAGTCTTGAAACTGAATGGTTGAATTGGACTCTAGATTTGTATTCCACTGTGCTGTGTATATTGTAATGCGTAAGAGGAGAGAAACGGATGGTCTTTCAGTGCCTGCATCAGTGGTGCAAATAAAAGGGATTGTTTGCTGTTTTTTTTGAAACACATTGAACTCCTTTTAGGAGCTTAAAATAAACTGTATTGTAATGAGGATGAAAGGATGTCATGTGAATAAATTATGAATTAAGTGAGCTGGGAGGTTTAATGCAATAAAATTTGCACTATTTTAGCAACTGTTTCGAACTGTTGAAAAATGGCATCCATTTACTGTGCTTTGATTAACAAATGTTTGTACATTTGACAAATATTTCTTGAGTTTAAAAGGGCACTCTGCATATGCTGAATTATGTATAGATATCCTAGACTAAGATGCAATTTTTAATGTATTTCCCAAAATAAAATACATATGCATCCTGTGTAAAAATTGTTCAGCTTTTTTGCCATTGGAACTTACCTGTTTGACAGAATTTAATCGTAAATGGAAATTCGGCCTATAGCTGGGCAAAAGCAAAGCCTTTCAAATACCTTTTTGGGGAATTGTGTCATAGTACCTCAGCAACTTCTGAATAATAGAAAAGAGCAGGAGTCAGTTGAGGAGGGAGAGAGGATGAGAAAAGATGCGATTCACTTGCAGTGCTCGGGGTTGTGAGAGTATGTCTGTGTGGCACCTTAAGCAAGCCCTGACAACCAACAGAGGTAAGAACTGAAAACCAGGGTCAGGGAGGCAGAATCCATGAAGATCTTGTTTGCAGGGAAGCCATGGACCCTGGCTTCCTGACCACAAAGCTGCTGCCCACAAAGAGCGTTGTTGACCAGTGGGTGGGAACAGGTTGGTGGCTGACCTTGACAGATCACTTCCCATGAGTTCTGGTTTCTTTGTGACTTTATAATGGGGACAGAGAGTGATGCTTTCAGTGACACATCCTGGCTATCAGGAGACACTGGTGGCCCTCCTGCCTCAGAACAGACCTGCAGGTTTACACATGGCTTCCAGGCTTTATTTTTTTGTTTTTCAGGGTTGGGGAGTGGGGTGAGCCTGGCATGAACTTTAAGCAGTAGAAACTGACAGTTACTGTCAAATGCTTCAGGCCTTCACAATGGAATATTTTTCACACTCCCTCATGTATGGCAGCCAGTTTATTAATCTGTTAGTAAAAATAAGAATACCAGACCCCAAATACTTGTATCTCTGGGAAACTGATATGCATAGCACAGACTGGTAGTTTGTGGGAAAGATTCATAATAAATCATATCTCAGGCCTGTTTTCAAGCAGCGAGTTCATGAACAGTCTTTTGGACTTTCACAGTCTTGCCAGCATTACAATGACTTTGCTTGTCTTCCTCTGGATGCTTTTGTCACTGTGGTCTTTTTAGGAATGCCACCTGCTAAAAATACTACATTGCCTTCCTAATTTGCTGCCTTTAATGTGGCCTATGAGAGGGGAGGCTGGAGGAGGAAGTGTGTAACAGAGAGACAGCAATAAAAACTTGCATTTGAGGAATCCCTAAAGAAGCATGAACACAGGATTGGTTTAAAGCTTTAGCTGGGAAGGAACTGTTGGTTCTTGTGCCAAAATCAGGTGGGAAAACTTACCTGGGGGAATGTGATGGTAGAAGGTGATAGCAGGAGCGAGCTTATGGAAGCCTGGATCCGTCATATGCTCAGAGCTACCCTCACATTACTTGTTAGAGGTAGTTCTGCCCAGCTCCGTAGAGACAAACTTTCTCTGTAAAGGAGAAAAGCTGCAGGCTGGGAAGAGGGAGAATCTCATCCACATGTCTGAATACATGACATGAGAAGACAAACTTGACACCCACTAACAGAATGCACCCAGAAGTGCCGAGGGAGCTGGCTGCTGTAATTGCAAAGCCACTCCATCACCTTTTCTTAAATGTCACAGCAAGCTGGAGAGGTCTCTGAGGACTGGCTGAACACCAGTGTCACTCCAGCCTTCAAAAGGGACATGGCGGACGCAGGAAACTATAGGCCAGCGTTGTACCACAGAGGTCTGAACTCAGTCTAGTCTTGATGAGCTTAACTTACTCAGCACTGACCTGGTTGAAGGGACAGTGTACCCTCAGCGTGTTTGCTGCCGATACAGAATGGGAAGGAATTGATGATATACCAGAAAGCTGCACTGCCATTCAGCAAAACCTGGACAGGCTAGAGCTAGGTGGAAAGGAACCTAATGAAGATTCAACAAAGGTCAGGATCCTGCACTAGGGGAGAAATAACATGCACCAGTATGGGTTAGGGGTTGACCTGCTGGAAGGTAGCTCTGTGGGAGAGAACCTGGGGGTCCTGGTGGACAAGTAGTGAATGAGCAAAACATTTGCCCTTGTGGCCAAGGCCAGAGGTATTCTGAGGTCCATTAGGAAAAGCACTACACCAACAGGTTGTGGGATGTGTTCCTCCCACACTACTGTGCCTTCTGTGTCCAGGTACAAGACAAGGAACTACTGGAGTGAAGGGTTACAGTGACAATTAGAGGACTGGAACATCTCTCTGATGAGGAAAGGCTGAGAGGGCTGTGCCTGTTCAGCCTACAGAAGACAACTGAGAGGGGATCTTACCAATGCACACAAGTATCTTCAGGGCCAGTGTCTAGAGGATGGGGCCACACTTTGCAGTGGTGCCCACCAACAGGATGAGCGGCAACGGGCACAAACTGTAACACAGGAGCTTCTATCTGAATATGATAAAGAACTTCTTTACTTTGAGGGTGGCAGAGCACTAGGACAGGCTGCCCAGAAGTTGTGGAGTCTCCTTTTTGGAAAATATTCAAAACCTGCATGTACACAATCCTGTGCAACCTGCTCTAGGTGAACCTGCTTTAGCAGGGGGGACGATCTCCAGAGGTCTCTCCCAAACCCAACAGTTTTATGTGTATGTGCGATTTGATTCATCCATGACATTTTACAAGGGCATGTAGGGATAGGACAAGTAATGGCTTAACCTGAAAGAGGGCAATTTGGATTAGGTATTAGGAATAAATTCTTCACTGTGAGGGTGGTGAGACTGGAACAGGTTGCCCAGAGAAGCTGTGGATGCCCACCTCTGGCAGTGATCAAGGCCCGGTTGGGTTGGACTTTGAGCAACCAGGTCTAGTAGAAGGGGTCACTGACTAGCAGGGGTTTGGAACCAGATGAGCTTTAAGGTCCCTTGCAACCCAAGCCTTTCTATGATTCTATGAAAGTATTTTGAGTTGGAAAGGACCCATATGGATCACGCAATGCTACAGATATTGGCAAGAGCAGCTGGAAAGCTACTCTGCAGAAAGAGACCTGGCGGCACTAATTGATGGAGCTGAACATGAGCCACCTTGTGCCCAGGCAGCCAAGGTCAACAGCATCCTGGCCTGTATCAGCAGTAGCGTAACCAGCAGGACCAGAGCAGTGATCATCCCCATGTACTGGGCCCTGGCAAGGCTGCACCTTGAATCCTGTTTTCAGTTCTGGGACCCTCACTACAAGAAAGACATTTAGGTGCTGGAGTGGGTCCAGAGAACGGCAACAAATCTGGTGAAGGGATTTGGAGAGTAAGTCCTATAATAAATGGCTGAGGGAACAGGAGCTGTTTAGTCTGGAGGAGTCTCAGGAGGGATGTTATTTCTCTCTACAACTACCTGTTAAGGAAGATGAGCAAGGAGGTGCCTGGTCTCTTTTCCCAAGTAAGAAGTGATAGCACAAGAGGTAACAGCCTCAAACTGCACCAGGGGAGGTTTAGATTGGATATTAGGAAAAATTTCTTCACCTTAGAGGGTGATCAAGCATTCAAACAGGCTGCCCAGTGAAGCGGTGGAATCCCTGGAAGTGCTCAAAAAAATCTGTAAATGAGGCCTTCAGTGACATGGTTTAATGGTGGACTTGGTAGTGATAGGGTAATGGCTGGACTTGATGACCTTAAAAGCTCTTTTCCAACCTAGCTGATTCTATGATTCTATCAAACCCAACTCCCTACTCCTCGCAGAACTACCTAAAACTAAACCATATGACAAAGCATTATCCAGACACTCCCTGAACTCTGACAGGCCTGGTGCTGTGACCACTTCCTGGGGAATCTGTTCTAGTGACTGACTTAATCCTACCAAAAAATCACCTGCAGCCTTTATGTTTTACCACCCTTAGTCTAAATATTTAAGAGTCAGCCAGTAATAATACGCACTGAAAAGTCTCATACTGAAGCTTAACCACAAAAGGGTTTATTTTCAATATCACGTACATCTTTACTTCTGACTTGACTCAGACTTAGATGTAGAAGCTCTCAATGAAGAAAGCCGGCGTCTCTTTGCAATCTGTTCCTGGCGTTTCTCCTTGGCTTCCTGAAAAACAAAGCAGCATGAATTAAATTATGTTTAATGTCTTAGTAACCAAGTGCTTCAAAACATCTACAAATGAAGAAAAAATGCAACTTGAAGGAAGCTACCAGAATGGATTCCTTAAGTCAATGAAGCAAAAGAGTTTCCCCTCTTCACAGTTCAGAATTCTACAGGTAAACAAATTTGTACAGACCCATGTCTTCAAACAACATGGACTAGTACCCAAAAGCACAGTAGAAATACTAATGCAGAGTTCACAGCATACTAGAGGTCTACCTACTCTCAGTTTCCATCTAGAAGTTGTGAAAACACAAGTACTGTGCCAAATATTCCAACAACATTGCTTTGCCAGTTGCTATGGTTTTTGGTGCAAGAACAAACTCATCCAGACAAATGGCTTCTTGCCAAATTATCTTCCATCTAGGTCAACTGCTGGATCCTGTTTCTCCATGCAGTCACTCAAACAGCTACTGCAAAACTTGTCTTCACAGGCTCTAACCTCTCGGAGTTTTTTCTTCAAAATAAATTCTCAATTAATTAATTGGTGCATTAAATTTCTACTATTCTTGGACTGGGAAAAATGCTCAAAGAACATTTGGTCAGCAATGTTTATACTCATATTCAGGTATTCCTATTCAAAATGCCCTAGGTACAAAGCAGCTCTAAGTGAACAATCAACTTTATCACATCCCTTGATTCTGTGAGGTATCCCATATATCATATTCATTTGTATGGGGCAAACGAACCTTCATTCTCTTGGCTAAGAGCTTCGCATATTCTGCTGCCTCCTCCTTATTCTTCTGGGTGCGCTGCTTCTTCAGGGCAATACGTCTGCGCTTGTGCTGCAGAACTCGAGGAGTCACTAGTCGCTGGATCTTGGGAGCCTTGGTTCTGGGTTTCTTGCCTAAGAAAGCATTGCAGATCAGCAGATTATTTTCCAAAAAGGCCCCATCTAACAAGCTTACAAGTTCCATTTACTGTTATGCAAACAGTATCTGGCATGCTACATATTATAGCAGCTTATACAGAGTTAGATCTTCAGGAAAAATGATCAATTATAAAATACAGTCTTAATGTTCATGATTTGTTATCAGCAATGAAGCATTATTACATCCCCAATTTCCAGTATTTTTTGTGAAAATTCCTAGTTTCTCAGCAAGCCTGTCTTTAATTCCCTCCCCCAGAATCAGAATGGTTAAGAATATGGAAACTCATCATGTAGCTTTCGTATCTAACCATAATGTTTTCAGTTTTAAAAAGCTCTCTGCAGGTCCACATAGGCTTGACATGCGTATCTCTAAAACAGACCTACGTAGCCCATAATGAGCAAACAAAATGCACTATCACACCCATATGTAAAATTTCACTACTCAGCGCTGCCTGACTTCTACTAGTCACAAACAGCTGTATGATGTCCATCCTGGTCACATTCTTTCATAGACAGAACAGTTCCTCTGACACAGAAAACAGCAGCTTTTTACCCAACAAGCTTTCACTGTGCCTAAGCTTTATCATGTCCCTTCTGCTTAATGTCCTCACCCTTTCAGTTCCCTGATGAAATGCAAAGAAGCCAAATGCAGAGAACTGCAAGATAGGTAGAGTAAGCAACACAGTACCCTACCAACAAAAGCTCGTTTCAGAAGCTGCCATAAGTAATGGGGGAAAAAAAAATAATATTATCTTCTCTATATACTGCTTTTATCCTCCACTCATAAAAATGCTTCCACAAACATTCCACCTCATATTTAACTTTCTCTTAATAGCAATTATTTTATTATTCTTAGAACTAAATAAATATTTGGAGCAAACACTACTCCAGATTTTATCCAATATTTAAAAACAAACTGCTAAAGTAGACAGAAGGGGCAGATAGGGGTAGAAGAAACGAAGCAAACACACTCTTCTTATCCAGAAGTTACAACTCCTGCATCTACTACTATAGTGTACCTCATTCAATGCAAGAGGCTGGACACTTCTCTATAGACAATGCCATGAAACCAAAGAGTTGTAAAATTTGAGCTCTTACCCTCTTTATTTAGAGGCTTCCTCACAACATACTGGCGAACATCATCCTCCTTCGAAAGGTTGAACAGCTTGCGGATTTTGCTAGCCCTCTTGGGACCAAGGCGACGGGGCACAGTGGTGTCTGTCAGCCCAGGAATATCCTTTTCACCTTTGAGAACGTAAGTTTAAATGTGACAATTCTGCATCTACTGAACGCTTGCTTCATTAATGAATTTCAATTATAAGTTTAAAATGCATAAAAATTCAAGATAATACCAGATGCTCCTTTGGTTTCACCTACTAATAGCACCACCCTGTGGTACACTTTTGCCAATTTAATGCAATCACATTGCCGGCAGCAATAAAAGCATTGCAGTGACCAGTTTTAAAATTACACAAATGTAATATCCAGAGCGGATTTCAAGCTACATTCACACTCTAAAGTGGGGACTCCATTTGCTTTCTACACAACTCCAAAGCCACTAGCAAGGAGATTCCTTCAAGATGCCTGCTTCTACCTCTTACCCTTTTTCACAATGACCAAGTTCAGAACACTCAAGTTGGCATCAACAATGCAACCACGAACAGATTTGCGTTTTCTCTCTCCAGTTCTTCTTGGGCGATAGCAGGAGTGGCCCTTGCTGAGCAGAAGGCGAACACGTCCATGAGTCAGGACACCTTGCTTCATGGGGAACCCTTGTTTGTCGTTGCCCCCACTGATTCGGACAACATAGCCCTATGAAAGCACAGAAACACACTCAGTAGTAGCTCACACATTTCTGTTAATTCAACAAGAAGTTGTATCACAAGATCCTGTTCAAAACAGGGCACTGTGCCTATGACTCAGGAAAAATAACTGTTACTGCTAATGGAAACAACTTCTTTAACCAACATTGCCCCAAGAGATATGAAAAATACTTTTGTATACCATAATTTACATTTATTCTACTTATCTACAAAAATATATATAAAAATTAAACTCTATCCAGTCAAAGTTTAGTCTAAGGTGCACCAGACTGAAGCTTGCCCATTATCGTCTAGCTTATCCTTAATCCTAAACCTAACTAAAGCCTGTTGTCACAAACTAGAAATCTGCATACAATGCGAGTATCTTGAATAGGAATATATGGGAAAATGAGAAGCAAAGCTTTTATTGCCTTCTTTTTGGGGGTGGCAATACAAAACATCAACTTACCTGAATTCAGCTGAACTGTCCATATTAACACTCACATATTCTACACCCACCCATTAGACCCAACATACTTTTTCCCCACGCACCAGCAGCACTTTAAATGCAATGAAGACAATTTTAAACTTGTTCAGTAAAGAAGGGATCAGCAGTATTATAGTACAGATTTAAATTGTTCTGAATACCAAGACAGCACTTAAATGAAGAGCAAAAAATTACTGAAAGAAGCAGCAAGAAATTCTAATCACAACACTGAAAAAAAAAAACAACAACATTTAGATAAATCAAAGTAGAAGAACAAACTAGCCTGATCACCAAATTCAGTATATATACCCAGAGAAACTTTCAACATACTGGCTAAACGCATACCACACAAACACCCTACTGAAACAACTGCATACTGGAGAAAATCTATGATTTAAGGTTCTCAAATACAGACAGATCCAACACATCCTTCTATGCTTACCTTCCACTCCTCGCCAAGATTATCAGCCGCAACCTCTGTGGCCATCCGCTTCTCATAGAATGTTCTCAGCTTGCGCTCATCATCCACTTCAATGAGTTTCTGGCAGCCAGTGGCTGGGAAAGAGATGTTCAGCTAGAAAGAGCAAAAAAAAACCAACCCACATTTGATTGAATCATCCCATGGAACATTTTAAAAGAAAAATTACAGTTTTGCTGCCAGGTTCACCTTAGCATTTCAAAGCTGAAATTCCCCAACTGCTTACATGAATGTTTACTAGCCATAACTTGTCACTATCGTGTTCAAGACAGCCAGGCAGGTCTGTTCTTGGCCACACTGGACGGCATTACTTGTTCATTCATAGAATAAAACTGGCTTTACCACAGCACCAGAAACTAGTTTCCTCTTCTTCTGCAAGTCCATTACAACATACACTGCATCAGAAAATTAAATAAGCAACCTAAGGTGAGCGACACTCGTGGTGGTTCCTTACTTATGTCTTTTAGGGGCCGCTGCAAAGCCCACAGCCTCGGGGACGCCTTCTGGCACTCTCAGCTCGAGCACGGCCTGTGCTGGACACAGGCATAGCTCCGACGCACACTGCGCCCCCCTGACAGGCCCCAGCACCAACAGCGCAGGCCTGCTACTACGAAATAGCCTTGCCATAGCAGTACCGACCGCCACCGGAACCCGGCCTCATGCCCGAAGCCCCACTGACAGAACGAGGCCCGCGCGGCCGCCATGTCAGCCCGCCGACAATCCGCTCCCATCCGCCCCACAGCGGCGCTCCAGCCCCACCACCAGGGACCATCACTCCCCACCAGCGGCCCCACACATAACACCGGAGGCATTTGTGTCTGGGGAGCACCCGAACCCCAACCGGCGACAACCCAAACCCTACCTTCATCCTCGCCGATCCGCGCCACCACTAAAAAAGACCTTACTTCCGTCCGCAGCCTTCACATACACCCGCCAACTCTCGCGAGAACAGCACCGCCTGAGCCGGGCGTGACCGGGCTGCCCAATGACGGCCGAGGCTTCGCCGGCAGAGGGGCGCGGCGGGGAGAACCTGTTCTGTAAGTGGCGGAGGGGTCGGCCCCCCACCCAGCCCCGCCGCGGCAGGCAGCCGGGACACGCCCCAGTGCCCTCAGGATATGTACGAGGTAGTCCCGGCGGGCGCCGCTAGCCCGCGATGAGGAGCAGACCGGGGGTGGCCTGCGGCAGGATTAGCCGTTTCCTTCAGAGGGAGAGCGCGCTCTCGCGGTTGGAGTGAGAACACTAGAGCCCCGGCGAGCGGCGGGTGGCGCGTCTTCCCGCGAACGGGAAGCACCGGCCGCCGGAGGTGCCATCAGTCAGCACGTGCAGTGCTCGCGCGGGCGCTGGGGGACGGTGTCTGCGCGGCTCCCGCCCGGCTGTGCTGCCCCTCACGGCGGCGCGACGGGCCGCGCTCCCGCGGACACCGCCGGCTGTGCCGGCCAGGCGCTGGGCAAGAGGCCCTCACTTGCGAGGGTCCCGCCGCGCACAGGCACAGCTCAGACCCTGCAGAACTGCCCTACGCAGCCCCGACTGTCCCGTAGACAGCGCGACACGCGGCATGCCGGCCAACCGAGCCCCGACCTTCACGCAGGTCCGAGGCGTGCCGAGAGGCGGGGCATGAGGAGGTGGGGCTGTCCGACTAGCATCTCAGGAGTGGCGGAGCCAGAGCGCAGGGTGGACGGGCTACCGTCATGGGCGTGCAGCTGTGGTGGGACCAGCTGCGGGCTGGCAGCTCGGAGGTGGACTGGTGCGAGGACAACTACACCATCGTGCCCGCCATAGCCGAGTTCTACAACACGGTGCGTGGCGGCGACGGCGGTTTTCAGGGGGTGCGGGAGCGGTGGCCGACTTGGGGCCAGGGGGCGGAGAAGAGGGCTCGGCGGCCAGGCAGGGCGCTCTGCGGGGAGGGCACTGGCGCTCGCCGCGCTCGGCGACTGCCCCGGTTCGGGAGCGGAGGGCGGGTGGGTGGGCGGATGGGAGGTACCTCTGAAGCCCGGCGCGGTCCTGCTGCCTGCGAAGTCCATCAAACAGGGCTTTCATGGGACTGTAGAATGCCCTTCTATCGCTGCCTGCTTCTTCCTTCTCCGGTCCCTGGTACACCTAAAATTAAAGAAAAAGAGCGATTTGGTGTTGTAGATATAAAATCGGGAGGTTTAGAGAGGGCTCATGACGAGCTGTTCGGTAAATAGCGTGCAGCGGGCCCTTGCGGCGCCCGGGTGCAAAACTGATGCTAGATTGCCGGCGTCCAGTACCCGTTTCCACAGGTGTCACCAGGGCGGTGGCGGGTCAAGAAAAAAAACACCGAAGTGTTTTGTCGTGGTTTAAGCCCAGCCGGTAACTCAGAACCAGGCAGCCACTCTCACTTCCCCTCTTCTTCCTCCCCCTGCTCCCAGAGGAATGAGCAGGAGAATCAGAAGAATGTTAACTCCCATGGGTTGAGATTAGGCCAGCCCAGTAACTAAGGTATAACACAAACCACTACTGCTGCCACCAATAATAATAATGATAAGGGAAATAACAAGGGAAGAGAATACAACCGCTCACCACCCGCCAGTTGTTACCCAGTCTGACCCGAGCAGCGATCTAGCCCTTCCGGGTAACTGCCCCCAGTTTATATCCTGGGCATGACGTGCAGTGGTATGGAATACCCCTTTGTCTAGTTTGGGTCAGGTGTCCTGTCCCTGCTTCCTCCTGACTTCCCTTCCTCCCTAACAGAGCATGAGTCTCACAAAGTCCTTGGTCAGAATAAACATTACTGAGCAGCAACTAAAAACATCGGTGTTACCAGCGCTGTTCTCAGGCTGAAAGTCAAAACCACAGCACTGCAGCAGCTACTAAGAAGGAGAAAAATGACTGCTGCTGCTGAACCCAGGACAGGATCCACCCCCTTATTCAAGTTATGCTCAGATCCCACATTTTTCAATATACCATCACTCTTGTTTCATATATATATATATATATGTACATGTCCACACATGCACAAAGAGAGAGATCATTCCTTAGTGCATGGACAAATCCCTATAAAGCTGCTGAGTTCATCCGGTCCGTGATGTCGGGCTCCATCTCTTGTAACAGTCTTTCAGAGCAGGAGAGGCTGTGTGCAGTGTTGGACTGTTGCCTGCCAATGACACCATGGAACTCGTCACTGCTAAGCTTGTCTGGTTTCTTCAAAGTCCATTCTTTGTTGGGTTAATGGTCAGAGGGAAGTCAGGGCCAGTCGCTAGTGACCTGAAGACATCTAGTTGATGGGCTATAAAAATACTACATAGCAGGCAATAGCATCCAATTGAGTTCATCGGCTGTTTTCCCCTAAAATCAAATCCACTTGAGGTACACATCAGACTTCCCATCTTCCCACATTACCCACCAAGTATATTTGGGTCCCTGAGCAAAAGCAATCCCAAGGGTGGGTTTGCCTTTACCTGAAGCAGGAGTAACCCAGACTGTCTTCCCTGGCAAATTCTTTATGTCCGCCACAGGAACTTTATCCCCTTCTACAGTATGTAAAAGTTCTGAGTGCACTGGGTCAGCCCTGTTGGCAGATCCTCTGGTGTTGAGCAAGCAGGTGGCCTTTGCTAAGTGTATCCCAGTGTTTGAAAGTCCCACCACCCACTGCTCTCAGTGTGGTTTTCAGCAGCCCATTGTACTGTTCGATTTTCCCAGAGGCTGGTGCATGGTAGGGGATGTGATATACCCACTCAATGCCATGCTCTTTGGCCCAAATGTCTGTAAGATTGTTCCAGAA
>NW_026635353.1:0-16649 GCF_028554395.1 Pezoporus wallicus | reverse complement strand
CCGAAAGGCCGGCGGTGATTGGCTGCTGGGTCGGAGGCTCGAGTGGGGCCAGGGGCGCCGCTGGGTCCTAGCGCCCGCGGGGGCAGAGCGGGAGCGCAGCTGGATCCAATGGGGGGGACCCACAGCTGGATCCAATGGGGGGGACCCACAGCTGGATCCAATGGGAAGGGATCCACAGCCGGATCCAATGGGGGTGATCCACAGCTGGATCCAATGGGGGGATCCACAGCTGGATCGGGGGGGGGGGACGACGACACAGCTGGATCCAATGGGAAGGGATCCACAGCTGGATCCCAGGGGGGGGGAACACAGCTGGATCCAATGGGGGGGACCCACAGCTGGATCCAATGGGGGGATCCACAGCTGGATCGGGGGGGGACGACGACACAGCTGGATCCAATGGGAAGGGATCCACAGCTGGATCCAATGGGGGTGATCCACAGCTGGATCCAATGGGGGGATCCACAGCTGGATCGGGGGGGGGGGGACGACGACACAGCTGGATCCAATGGGAAGGGATCCACAGCTGGATCGGGGGGGGGGGGGGGGGGGACACGGACGGGGACGGACCATGATGGACACACAGCTGGATCCAATGGGAAAGGATCCACAGCTGGATCCAATGGGGGGGTTCCACAGCTGAATCCAAGGGGGGGAACACAGCTTGATCCAATGGGAAGGGATCCACAGCTGGATCCAATGGGGGGGGAAACACAGCTGGATCTAAAGGGGGATCCCACAGCTGGATCCAATGGGGGGGATCCACAGCCGGATCTAAAGGGGGGATCCCACAGCCGGATCCAATGGGAAGGACCCACAGCGGGATCCAATGGGAAGGGATCCACAGCCGGATCCAATGGGGGGGATCCACAGCTGGATCCAATGGGGGAGAAACACAGCTGGATGCAATGGGAAGGGATCCACAGCGGGATGCAATGGGAAGGGATCCACAGCTGGATGCAATGGGGGGGGACGACACAGCTGGATCTAATGGGAAGGGATCCACAGCTGAATCCAATGGGAAGGGATCCACAGCTGGATCCAATGGGGGGGATCCACAGCTGGATCCAATGGGAAGGGATCAACAGCTGGATCCAATGGGGGGGATCCACAGCCGGATCCAATGGGAAGGGATCCACAGCTGGATCCAATGGGGCGGGGGGGGTGAACACATCTGGATCCAATGGGGTGGATCCACAGCGGGATCCAGAACCTTGTGCTTGAACACGGAGCACCCCTTGGGCTTTTCCCGCTCTGGGAACCCAGACGATTCCCACATTCGGGAATTCCGCTCGGCTCCACACGGACGTTGCTGGGGAAGGGACAGCCCAGCCCCTGCAGCCCCCACTGAGCCCCCCCAATCCCCCCGTCCCCTCCAATCCCCCTCCCATCCATTCCAACCCCCGCACTGACTCAACCCCCCCCCCCAGGATGCTCAAATCCAGGTTTTTACCCTTTATTTTGACTGATTCTCTTCATTCTTTGCTTTAGGTCAGGAAGTCATCGGCTACAACCGGAGGCACTTACAGGCGGCAGAGCAAGGGGGGGTACCCCCGGCCATGGCACTGGGGGGGATGGATGGGGATGGGGGGGTTATGGGGGGGAGGGGGGTGGGGTTTTTGTTCCTTTTCCTGGTTTTATACAATTAATAAAAGTCTGTAAAAATATTTACAACCTCCGGCCCCCGGCTCCTTCCTCCCGATCCCGATCCCGATCCCGCTCCTAGGGGCTGGGAAAGGCTCCCGGTGCCACCAACCCAGGAGGCTCCAGCATCACCATCACCCCCCCCACGCTGCTCCAGTCTCACCCCCGAGGGTCCCTTTGGGAATGCGGTGGGATGGAGCCGGGATGAGCTATACAAAAAAAGGGGGGATCCCGGCTCGGGATAAGGGGGAGAAAGCCCCAAAATCATTGATTTTATAGTGAATATATTAATACAAAATTTGGGGGGGGAGGAAAGGAGGAAGAGGAAGGAGGAAGGAAGCAAAGGGGCAGGGCTAAGATCAGCCCCACAGCGCCAGAGATGGGGACAAAGTGCAATGGTGACCCCCCCCAAATCATCTCTAATCCATAGTGGGTTATGGGGGGAGCGGGGGGGGGGGCACAAACAGGGGTTAGACATAGGGCTTGGGGGGGGGGGGTGGTGGTGGGGGTCCCCCCCACTTCCATAGCCCCATTCCCAAGCCCTAATTGAGGAGGGAGGGCTCGGCCGAGCGGATGATGGTGGGTCTGTTGGGAGCGGCCGGGGGCCTCCTGCTGCAGAGAGATGGGGATGGGGTGAGCACGGATTGGGGGGCTCCAAGGAGGATTGGATCCGCCCCCCCAACCCCGCATGGCAGAGGCCATGGATGCGGCTCTTACCTGGGCACGCCGGGCGGGATTCCAGGCGGGATGCGGGCCGGGCGCAGCGGGATCTGCGGCGGCGCCGAGAAGGGGTCGTTGTTGGCAGCGAAGAGGAGCTGGGGTCCGGGGCGGGACGGGATGGGGGGGGCGGCCGAGGAGGAGGAGGAGGAGGAGGATGAAGAAGAGGAAGGAGTGGAAAGAGCCCCGGCAGGGATGGGGATGAGCGGAGGCCCCGGCGTGGGGCCGCGCACGGCCGGGGGCCGGCCCGGGGGCAGGATGCTGGAGGGGCGGCGCTGGGGCGGGGGGCTGCGGAGAAGAGACAAGAGGGAGATGATGGGAGCCCGCTGGGAGCCCGGCATTCCCATAGGGAACGGTGCAGGGAACGGGAGCAGACCTGTGGGCGGAGGGGCCGCTCTGGAGCCAGGTGTCGTCGACGGGGGGGGGCACGGGGGTGGACACGGTGCTGGTGCTGATGTCGCCGATGATGTGCAGCGCCTCCTTGAGCGCGTGGTACATGCGGAGCATCTCGTCGCGGCGCTGCGCCTGCTCCGCAGACTCCTCCATGAGGCTGCTCTGGTCGGCCGAGGAGTAAAGGTAGGCCAGGAGCTCGGAGTGGATGAAGTCCTTGGTCTGGAGATGGATGGGAGACGGGCAGGGAAGGAGGGAATGGGATTTGGTGGGATCGGGATGCAGGTTCCCACCCCTGGCTATGGGTAGCGACAGCATCCCTAGAGGAGGCTGCTCCAAGCTCATGCATCCCACATCCCATCAAACCCCATTGCCTCATTCCATGCCCATATCCCATCTCCAGACCTGGGAGCAGCTCTGGGATACGGGCAGGGAAGGAGGGAATGGGATTTGGTGGGATCGGGATGCAGGTTCCCACCCCTGGCTATGGGTAGCGACAGCATCCCTAGAGGAGGCTGCTCCAAGCTCGTGCATCCCACGTCCCACCAAACCCCATTCCCTCATTCCATGCCCGTGTCACATCTCCAGACCTGGGAGCAGCTCTGGGATACGGGCAAGGAATCAGGGAATGGGATTTGGTGGGATTGGGATGGGATCCCTAGAGGAGGCTGCTCCAAGCTCATGCATCCCACATCCCATCAAACCCCATTGCCTCATTCCATGCCCATATCCCATCTCCAGACCTGGGAGCAGCTCTGGGATACAGGCAGGGAAGGAGGGAATGGGATTTGGTGGGATTGGGATGCAGGTTCCCACCCCTGGCTATGGGGACCGATAGCATCACTAGAGGAAGTTGCTCCAAGCCCATGCATCCCATGTCCCACCAAATCCCCTTCCCTGATTCCATGCCCGTATCCCAGAGCTGCTCCCAGGTCTCTCCCAGGTCTGGAGATGGGATATGGGCATGGACTGAGGGCGGTGGGATCGGGATGCAGGTTCCCACCCTTGGCTATGGGTAGTGACAGCATCCCTAGAGGGGGCTGCTCCAAGCTCACCTTGAGGGATGGCGCATCCCATGTCCCACCAAATCCCATTCCTTCATTCCATGCCCGTATCCCAGAGCTGCTCCCAGGTCTGGAGATGGGATATGGGCATGGAAGGAGGGAATGGGGGCGGTGGGATCTGGATGCAGGTTCCCACCCCTGGCTATGGGTAGGGACAGCATCCCAAGAGGAGGTTGCTCCGAGCTCGTGCATCCCACGTCCCACCAAACCCCATTCCCTCATTCCATGCCCGCATCCCAGCGCTGCTCCCAGCTCTCCCCTCCGTGCAGCTAAGGGAGGGAATTCCGGGTTTCTCCCGCCGCTGCCCCCCCCCGCTCACGTTGTTGATCATGAGGTGCATGATGGTCTTTGGCATGAGATCCCGGATGGATTTGTTGATGATGCCCACGTAGGAATCCACGAGGTTGCGGATGGTCTCCACCTGCCGCTCCAGCTGGGGATCCATGGAAAACGTGTTCTCCTGAGCGCCGTCCTCCGGCTCCGTCTGCGCAGGGAAAACCGGGATCAGCCCCCGGAACCACCCCCCCCCACCCATTCCCATCCCACACGGATGCCGTTATCCCACGGGAAGCAGGTGCTACCACGGGGCCTCTCGGGGTGATCCCATGGGGTTATCCAAACCCCGCCTTGGGAACACCGGGATCTGCATCCCCTGGGGTGGGGGGGGGCCGTGCTCCCAGCTCTGGGATGCCTCATCCCACCCGGAAAAGGGCATTTACTTGGTCTTTCTCCGGATAAACTCCGGCGCGGAGGAAGGAGGCTTTCCAGCTGTCCACGTCCTCCTGGGAATCACAGGCCAGCTCGATCTGACGGAGGTCCTTGTACACGTTCCTGGGGAGCAAGGAGCGAGCGGGAGCATCATCCCGGCATTCCCGGCGGGATTCCAGCCGCCTGCCCCCCTACCTCTGCTCCGTGTTGAAGATGGCGAAGACGTGCTTGTTGGACATGAAGCCCTTCTCCACATCCCGGATTTTCAAGTTATCCAGAGGCAACATGTATTTCTTCTCCTTCTCCTGGGAAAGAAAGATGGGAATGGGAATGGGGAGGGGGTGTATGAAATCCCGACCCTCGGAGCAGCCCCTTCCTTCATTTCCCATCGGGAACGGGCACTTTCGGGATGCTTGGGATGGAGCTGGATCACAGCCCCCAAATCCCTGCCTGGATCCCGCCTTCCCTCGGACGGGATGCGGTGCCTCGCGCTCCCCCAGGAGCCCGGGATGGGGCTGGAGCTGGGACGCGGCACATCTGGAACGGGTTAGGAAGGAGCCCGGCGCCAGATGTGGAGCGGAGGCACCGAGGGGCCCCCGGCACCGCCCCATTTCCTGCCCCAAATCCAACGGGAAGGGAAGGGAAGGGGCTGGAATTCTCCTTCCCCAGCCTGGATTGGGCTGCACGAGGACTGTGCCACGTCAGAAGGGAGACAAAGCGGCCGCCGCCGGGAAAGGGGGAAGGAACGGAGCCGGGATGAAGCCAAACGGATCCCAAATCCCAGCTGGAATTCCGGCCCGGCCTGCCCAGTGTTCAGACTACCTGTTCAGGATGCTTCCCCGTTGTACAGTAGTCTGCACATTGGTTAGATCGGATCCGGCCTTGCGGCATCACCGGTACCCAGGTAAGCAATGGAATTGGGGGGGACACGACACGGACACATCCCAAATCCCTCCTTTTTGGAGGCAAATCCAATGGATTTTGCTCCGTTCGTGGAGCTGGGATGAGGTGGGATGGGGGGGGAGAAGGAGCCAGGTGCTGGATGGGATCCGGGTCGGCAGAGCCCCACAGAGCCTCATCCATCCCAGGGCTGGTGCTCATTAGAGCTGGAATGGGGGGGTTATTCCGGCTCCACCACCTCAACACATTCCCTTCTCCTTTAGGAAGCGGATTTCCATAGGGAATGGGGGGGGGGATAAAGGGAAAAGAGGCTCAAATCCGGCTCCCGGGAAATAAAGGCTGTTTCCATCTCCATGGGCTGGTGTGGTGGTACCCAAGGGCCGAGGCAGCAAATCCCATGGGATAAAGGGATCCTGGGGGAGCAGCGGGCTCCTGGCACACCAAAAGCCCGGGATGGAGGGAATGGGGCTCATTCCCTGTGCCCTCATGGGGTGTCAGTGCCTGGTGGTTTCCAGACCTTTCCCCCCCGGCTGGATCCCGGTGCAGGGATTTCAATCCCAAAGGAATTGTGCAGGACACGGTGGCCTTCCCACAGGGAATGGCAGGGTGACAACGCACCCATGGGGGCAGAGATGGGCTTTTCCCTTGGATCCAGGATTTCCACCAACCGGCATCCATCCCAGCCAGGGTGGGGAAGGATGGGGACACAGGGAGCCCTGGATCCCTCTTGATGGGAGCCACAGTGCCCCCCTCGGACCCTGAAAGAGGCAGGATGCAGCTGATCCCATGGGATCTCCCCGGCCCCCCCTTCCCGGCACGCACCTCCTCATCCTTGTACCAGGATAAGGATTCCGCCGTCAGCACGAACCAGTATTCCTTGGATCCTCCCTTCATGATGCTGATGTTGTTGATGGTGAGCCAGCCCCTACGGATCACCTGCAGGCACAGGATGCAGTGGGGGGGGGGGAGTGGAGGGGAGGAAGGAAGGAATGGTTACAGGCTCCTGCACAGCATTCCCGCATGGAAAAGTGCTCCCGAGCCCGCCTGGATCCTGCAGGGAAGCCCCAACCTTCGTTCCCAAAGCGCATCCCACCAGGGAGCTGTTATCCTGCATCCATGGCAACTCCCATGCGCAGGGGATGGGAAGCACGAGGGAGCATTCCAGGCCCTATCCCAACCGGGATCCCAGGGCAGGGGGGAGGAAGCTGCAGGGAGCACCAAGGAGCATCCCGGCATTCCCAAGGCAACAGCACTGCCTCTGCCGGGAGTTTTCCATGGATCCCACGGGGCTGGGAGCCATGGGATGGAGGGAAGGGGACTGGGAGCCGTGGCTCTCCCTCTTCTCGCCATCACCCCTCTGCACCGGCAAAACCCATGGGAGAGATGCCGGCATCCTGGAATTCCAGGAGAGATTCCAGCCAAGTCGGGAATGGCACCGATCCCCCCCCCCCCCCCCCAATTCAAATCCATGTTCCCAGTCCCTGTCCCGAGTTATGGGATGCTTGAGCTCAGGTTAGTACCACACACAGGTTAGTAATGGGGAGGGGGGTGGATCTGAGCCCCCCACTCCAGGCATGGAGCCTGGGATAATGGGAATGTTGTGGAGAGGGGAAGGAGGAGCCCAGGAATTCCACCTTCAAGTGAAGGGATCACCTTGTGCTGAACCGAGTCTGGTTTTAAAGGATCCAGGAATGGGATGGAGCTGGGATGCGGGAAGGGAGCAGGGATGGGGGGAGCAGGGATGGGGGGAGCAGGGATGGGGGGAGCAGGGATGGGGGGAGCAGGGATGGGGGGAGCAGGGATGCGGGAAGGGGGCAGGGATGCGGGAAAGGGGCAGGGATGCGGGAAAGGGGCAGGGATGCGGGAAGGGGGCAGGGATGGGGGGAGCAGGGATGAGGGGGAGCAGGGATGGGGGGAGCAGGGATGGGAGGAGCAGGGATGGGGGGGAGCAGGGATGGGGGGGAGCAGGGATGCGGGAAGGGGGCAGGGATGGAGGGAAGGGGGCAGGGATGGAGGGAAGGGGGCAGGGATGGAGGGAAGGGGGCAGGGATGGAGGGAAGGGGCAGGGATGCGGGAAGGGGGCAGGGATGGAGGGAAGGGGGCAGGGATGGAGGGAAGGGGGCAGCACATTCCTTTAACACCAAATCCATCAGGGATTTCTCCAACGGGATCGGGATGGGGCAATGTGCCCGGGAGTGGCTCCAAGGGGAGCCCTGGAATGCCCAATTATCCCATCTCCCCCTTCCCATCGCCTGGATTTGGGGCCTGGGGGCCCCTCTGGATTGGGAAAAACATGGGGATGGTGCCAGGAGGAAATGGAAGCGTCCGAAGAGCCGGGAATTGGGCCCGGAGCCCTCCCAGCCACCCCACCATGGGGTCCAACGGCAAAGCCTTCCGGGAGGAGCGGGATGGATGCCGGATCCCGGTTTTCCCAGTTTCCTTCCCAAGGGATTGATCCAGGCTCCTGAGCAACCCCCGCCCAGTGATTCCGGAGCCGGAACACCCAAACTGGATGGATTTGGGGATCGGTTTTCCCTCTCGGACACTTCCATCTCCTCAGAGGCCGGCTCCAAGGGAATCCCTTTTCCATAGGGAAGGAACTCCCCGGGATGAGCACGCGGCAGCAGAGCCTCTCCCATGGCTGCCTATGGAATCTCATGGATAACTCCCCCCGCTCCCCCCTTCGGCTTCCACCTTGCCAAGCCCCTTGGCTGTGGGCATGAGGGAATTCCCAGCTCCGGGATCAGACCATGGGGTTATCCCGTCCGCCCCGTGCTCAATCCCGGGGAGCTGGGAGGCGTCCTTTGGGATTGGGAAGAGGTTTTCCCAGCAGGAAGAACGGCCGCCACCGGGGTCTCTACCATTGCTATGTGGGTACTTACCAGTATCTCCCCCTTTAGGGCACAAAATTAAACGGGGGGGGGGGGGGAGGCAAAGAAAAAGTGGGAAAAGGAGATGGAAAAGTGAAGGAAAAACGGGAAGGATGGAGGGAAGAGCACAAAAACGCAGGAAAACAGCAAAAGAAAACCAGGGACATGCCATTAATGATCATTGCAGTGTTAATGTCCCACCACATTCCTGGCATTCCCAGCCCGGAGCTGGGAGCCACTGTTCCCCCCACCCCCGCCGTCTCCATCCCCACGATTCCCTAAGGAAGGGGGTGAGGGAGGAGCGGGGCTCCCGCTTCCCGAGGGATCCGTACCTGGTTGGGAATGGCCCTTTTCTTGTTGGCCTGGGTGTTCCGCTGCTGGGCGCTGCGGGCAAGAGAAGAAGGAGCCTTAAGGGGGAGGGGGAGCAAAGCCAAGCCCCCCCTGGACCGCGTATTCCCAGCCGGAATGCCGTAAGGAAGAGCCGAGTCCGAAGGGGAAGCCCGTTGCGTGCAATGCAACCAGAAGAGAATCTCCCATTCCCAAGGGAGATTCCTGCCGCAGCCCCTTCCACCGCAAGGCCCAGCACCAGTAAGGCTTCCTGGTCTCCAGCAATTCCCAGTTCCCTTCCCAGTTGGAAAACGAGCACCGGAGGGGAAGCTACCTGTCTCTCCTGAGCAACCAAAGGTGCGGGATGGAACCGTTAAGTCGGGAGCGGGGGGACAAAATCCGGGAGGAAGAGTTAGGATAACGCCGGCATTCCCCACGGAGCAGCAGTTACAAGCACAAAAGAGGGGGGCCCTTTCCTGTCTCCTCTCCCCACTTCCAAAGGCAGGGAATTCCGGCCCTCAAACCTTGGGATACGGGAAGGGGGGGGATGCGCAGCACGCTTGGTGGAAGCCATCCCTGCGCCGTAGCATCCCGATGGGATGAGCTCCAGTCCCCATCCAAATCCAATGGGAAATGTGGGAGGAGGAGCTCCCCGGCTCTTCCCAAAGATCCCTGTGGGATCGGGGCTGGGGGGGTTGGGACACACACATGGAGTGAGCAGGGCCATGCTGCAGGAGCAGGTACCCACCCGGTCGTGACGTGCTGCTCTGTGTAACAGCTGGGGAGTGGGAAGAGAGTCGGAGGAATCCATAGGGAAGAGGGAGATGGTTCCAAGGAAAAACAGGAGAGATTAGGAAGAGAGAGGAGGGAATTGTGGAGGAAAGACAACGGAAAAGGGGGGGAAGAAAGAGAAGAACAAGAGGAAGCCGGCGTGAGATGGGAAAAGGGGGGACCAGCTCCAGCAGGGATCCAGGGACACCAAGGCCGGAGCTCCGGATGGTTCCGGATGCATGGACTGGGGCTGCGCCCATGGCCCAAAGCAAGGCAAGGCCAAGAGGAGCGCTCCCCCCTCCTGATCCTGATCCTGGTCCTGGGAAGAGCTCCAAAGGATGGGAGATGCTTTGCTCCGTTGGGACAGGAGGAGTTATTCCGCCTCCCCTCCAATTCCCAGTGTGCGGGGGGGCTGAGCAAGGGGATGGGAGCTCCCGCATCCCACATCCAAAGGGGCCGCTGTGGGATTGACGGGATGCAGGAGGCTCCCGGGGCAGTTTTCCTGGGATGGGATGGGATGGATGGGATGGGGGGGGGGGGGGGGGGGTGAGGCATGGGCAGCACCAGGAACCTCACTTCTAAAGCAGCTCAGGATGTATCCCGCCGGGAATGGACTCACTTGGCGAAGCCAATGAAGTCCTCGTGGTTGGTGTTGATGTAGGAGAGCTCGATGTCGATGAGCAGCAGGATCTGGGAAGAGGGGGAAGGAAGTTGGCCCAGCACCAAGAGGGAGCTTGGGCAAGCGGCAGGATGGGTGCTGGGCCTCACCTGGTCCTTGGTCCTGCCCTCCCGCTCCCGGATGTGGGTGGTGACGATGCGCTCCGTCTCCTCCCGTAACCTGGGGTAGGAGCCGAGCTGAAAGCAAAGGGAAAAGATCCAAGGAAAAGGAAACAAAGGGAAAAGATCCAAGGAAAAGGAAGGAAAGGGAAAAGATCCAAGGAAAAGGAAGGAAAGGGAAAAGATCCAAGGAAAAAGGAAGGAAAGGGAAAAGATCCAAGGAAAAGGAAGCAAAGGGAAAAGATCCAAGGAAAAGGAAGGAAAGGGAAAAGATCCAAGGAAAAGGAAGGAAAGGGAAAAGATCCAAGGAAAAAGGAAGGAAAGGGAAAAGATCCAAAGAAAAGGAAGGAAAGGGAAAAGACCCAAGGAAAAAGGAAGGAAAGGGAAAAGATCCAAGGAAAAGGACGGAAAGGGAAAAGATCCAAGGAAAAAGGAAGGAAAGGGAAAAGACCCAAGGAAAAAGGAAGGAAAGGGAAAAGACCCAAGGAAAAGGAAGGAAAGGGAAAAGATCCAAGGAAAAGGAAGGAAAGGGAAAAGACCCAAGGAAAAAGGAAGGAAAGGGAAAAGATCCAAGGAAAAAGGAAGGAAAGGGAAAAGATCCAAGGAAAAGGAAGGAAAGGAAAAGTCTCTGTGGGGCCGTGGCCGAGGACACGGAGCTTTGGGAGCACTTGAGCCAAGCCCTTGTGCCACCACCGCCGCCCCACGCGCCGGCATTCCCGATGCGCATCCCGGTGCCGGGAGGATGTGGTGCCCCGTCCCCCCACCCCGCAATGACCCCCAAGTGAAGTGGGCTCCTCTCCACCACCAGATTCCAACCCATCCCTGGAGCATCCATCCTGGAGATGGAGGGAGGGAATCCCATTGGGAAGCGCTGTCCTGGCCCACGGGAGCAAGCTGTGCCCGGACCACGCTGGCATCGGAACGATCCCGCTCCAAACACCCCCTTGGATCCCGTCGCCTCCTCGCCTGGATGCGCCCCATTCCCAGTAACCCAGGCGCTTGTCCCAGTTTAAGGCATCTTGAGGGACGAGGTCTGGGGCCATTCCAAGGAGCTGGATGTTATCCATGGAAACAGCAGCTCCCGGGTGATGGAAAACATCCATGGATACGGAGGGCAACGGCAGGGTGGGAGGCTGGGGTGATGCAGCCTTGATTCCAAGCGCTCCGGGGTGGAGCCAGGGGATCATTCCCGATGCCAAGGGGCGGGAAGGGGCTGGGATGGGCTCAGTACCTTACTGGTGCACTGCCGGACCGTGTTGATGAGCTCCTGGATGACGAGGTCCACGCACTTGAGGCACGGCTCCTTGAGCTTCACCACTTGCTTCTTCACGATGGCCTCGAAGGCCAGGTCCGGGGTGAAGAGCCCCGTCCTATGGGAGACACCAAAAGTGGGCATCGGGAGCGATCCCTTGGGATGGAGGCACTAAGCCCAGCCCCGCGAAGGCACGGCAGAGCTGCATGGAAATGGGAATGAAGTGCTCTGGGGCATCGGAGCCAAGCAGCTCTGCTCCATCGCCATCAATCCCTTTGGAATGGCTGATCCCGCACTTGCCTCACTCCATGGATGTTCTTGATGGCGTAGCTGATCTCTCGCCTCAAATCCTTCTCGTCAAACTCCATCTGAAGGAGCAGGAAGAAGCCCAGGGAATGGGGTTGAGCCCCAGGGAATGGGGTTGAGCCCCAGGCCATTCCCGAGCCCGTGCCGGCGCTTCCAGCCGGGATTTACCTTCACGAGCTCGAAGGGGAACCTCTCGTGGAAGATGCGGTTGATCCTGGCGCCACCGGAGAGCTCCAGCGTGTCCACCTGGTCCCCGGAGCCCTCGATCCGCTTCTCAAAGTCCACCCCGAACTGCTGGACCATCCTATGGGAAAGAGGGCGTGAGGACGCCGGGATGGGCTCCATCCCAGCCTGGGGGGATGAGCTCCTTCCCGCCCCATTCCATGACGCTATGGGAAGCTCTCCTGTTTCCTCACTGGAAGGGCTTTGGAGCACCCCTTTGTTGCCATGGCTTCAAGGGATGGGTCCAACCCGGCTGGGGCCCTAAGAGGAACCTTACTGCAGCAGCGCTTTGGTTTTCCGCGTGGGATCATCGGGCCGGAAGTTCTTGTACTCCTCCACCTCCTTTTCCAGGGATAGGAGCTGGCTCTGGAGCTTGCTCCGTAGGGAAGGCAGCGTCTCCCGGATGTGGTTGGTCAATTGCTGCGCGACAACGGCCGTTACCGACAGCCCCAGGGCCGGAGATACCCAGGGGTGCTGCTCCCTGCCCCGCTGCCAGCGCCACGGAGGAGCCCATCCCAACCTGGTTCAGGACCTTCTGGAGGTGGGGGGTGCCCATGCGGTCGGCCATGTGCCGGTAAGCGGGGTGGGAGAGGAAGAACTTGCGCTCGGCGGCCAGCGCGGCCCTGATGTCCTTCTTGCCATCGATGTCCTTCTGGCTCCGGTTGACCACCCCGATGTAGCCTGCAATGGGAAACGGTGGGTCCCGTTCCAGAGCTTCCCTTTGGGAAGCAGATCTGGGGCTGGGGCGGGGGTGGCAATGGAAGGGGATGGAAAAGAGGATGAGGAAGGGGATGGAGTTGGTTGGGGAGGCTCAGGAGAAGCTGTGGGGAGGCCCCAGGGTCTGAAGGGGACTCCAAGGATGGGGAATCTTTATCATGGACAGGACAAGTGCAGGTTGGATACAAGGATGCTGGGACACTGGGATGAAGGGAGAAGGTTGGGATGAAGGGAGAAGGTTGGGATGCCCCATCCCTGGCAGTGTCCAAGGTGTTTGCATCGACCCTCTCCAGTGGAAGGCGCCCCTTGGCGTTCCAGCAGGTTGGAACTGATCCTTCCCAACCCCATTCCATGATGTTCCCCCTGACTGGAGGAGGCTGGGGGTTGGATCCCAAAGTGGTACCTCTCCGGAGAGGAAGCAGCTTGTTCTCCAGCACATCCCTGGCATCCGTGCCTTCATCCATGAGATCCAGCTTGGTGATGACGCCGATGGTCCTCAAGCCTGATGCGACCCCATGGAAAACGAGGCCCCGGTGAGGCTCCCTGCTCCATCCCATCGGATCAGGAGCGTGAGGATGCATCCCCAACCCCCCCCCAACCCTTTTACCTTGCGGATCGACTTCCTTGGCCATCTTGAGCGCGTCCGAGTTGGCCAGATCCATGTTGGCCGGCGTGACGGCGAGGATGAGGCTGCTCTCCCTGCTGATGAACTGCAGGATCATGTCCTTGATCTGGTACTCGATGTCCTGCGGCTGGTCCCCGACGGGCACCTTGGTGATGCCCGGGAGGTCGATGAGGGTCAGGTTCAACACTGGCACGGGAAAGGAGGCCGCGGTGAAGGAAGGTGGGAATGCCGCCATTCCCGGCGCCTGGAAGCAGGGCCGAGGGCCGCTCACCGTGCGGGGAGTACACGCGGAGGTTGATGGGGATGGGGGAGATGCCTTTGTTGGTCCCCGTCACCCGGTCGGTTTCCGCCTCGATTTCCTGCCGCACCTCGTCGAAATCCGTGAATTTCTTGGATTTGCAGTGCAGGAATTCGGCGTATTCTGGGAAAGAACGGGAAAACCGGGATGGGAATAACGGGGGTAACGGCAACGTGGCCACGGGGAGCCCCCGAGAGGACACGGCAAAGGGCCTGGCATCCTGGAATGGATGGCGAAGGACCTGAAAGCGCAGCCCGGTTCCAGCCCTCTGGAATGGGCAGGGGGGCACCGGACCGCCGCCAGGGAGGGGGCATCCCAACCTCTTCCCATCCAAGCCCGTCCCAGGGTCCACACCTGTCTTGGAGAAGATGAGCTGCAGGATGAGGGGCCGCCGGGTGACGATGCCAGAGCCGCGGGGCAGGAAATCCCTAGGAGGAATTGGAAAAGCGGGAATTGGGATGCAAGGAGCTGGGATCCAAGGCTCCCCTCTGGCTCCGCAGCTCCATAGGATCCAGCAGCCGGAGGTGGGAGAGGGGGAAGGATCCCTGCTCCCAAGGCCGCACACACCCCCCCCCCCCATCCCTCCCTAAGGAAAAGGGGAGGGATGGAAGCTCATCCCTGCTCCCTAAGGGAGACGAGAGCGGCTCCCGCCTCCCTGCAGGAACCCGGGAAGCAGCTTCCATTGGGAGAGCTCCATATTCCCACTTCAGAAGGGAATGGATGGGATAACCCCCCCATTTCGGACGGGCCAAGGAAACGGTGCTGCCCCGAGCATTCCGGGCCGGAATCGCACGAAAGTGGGAATGGGATGGGCAGGTGGGTCTGCCCAGCAGCGCCATGCTGCTTGCCAGGAAACGGGAATGCCGAGCTCCTTGGGAGAGAGACGCGAGGGCCAAAGGGGATGCTTCCATTAGCATCCAGCGCAGGGATGCAGGTCACGGGGATCCCGACCGCCTCCCATCCGGCTGGGGATTCCAGGTGGGAATGTCACGGGATGGGTTGGGAGCCAATGGCCCGTGCCTGGCATTGCTGGGGCTGGAAAAGCGGGACGGGAGCTTCCTGCCCAACCGGGAGGACAGGTCCTGCGGGAAGCGGCACGGGGCAAGGGAGGGAAGTGGCTGAGGCCCCGGCCCTGGTCCCTCCGCTCCCATGGGAGCTGCCGGCTTCCTGCTATCCCTATGGACCCGGGTGGGATGCAGGCAGCGTCTCCATCGTTCCGTGATGCCCTGCTTGGGAAGAGCGGCACCAGGAAGCGGCTCCTTGGAGAGCTCAAAGGTCACCACCAGCAGCAGAGGAGGAGGAGGAGGAGGAAGAGCACAGGGAACATCCCTGGGGAACAGCCTCCTCCTGGGAGCAGCTCCCTCTCCCATCTCCCCCTGCACTGCCGGCCCCTGGGAACACCGGGAACGCCATGGGAAGGGCTCATAAAGCCCCATTGAGGTTCGGGCCCCGGGGGGGGAAGGGCCTCCCCACCACAAGGGCCCCATTGTCAGGGCTCAATGCCCGGGGTTGATCCCGCTCCGAGGACAGAGCAGCATTCCATGATTCCATGACCTAACCCAGGGAGGGAGGGGGCGTCCAGGGAGCTCACCCCAACCCTGCCTCTTCCTTGGGCCTTCTCCCTTATCCCGGGTCAGGGAATTGCCTTGGTCCAACCTTGGTGGGGCTCAGAAGCTTCAGGCCACTGGAGCCGACTCCGAGCTCAATCCCCAATGAGATCCCTCCAAAGGGGTTTATTCCAAGCGGGAATAACATCCTTCCCTGCGGCTCCTCGCAGCAGGGATGCAGGAGAAGGTGGGGAATGAGCAAAACCCCCATGTCACATCCTGCCTCCATCCACCGGGATACTGGGAGTCGGGATTCCAGGGCCTCTCATGCTCCCGATCCCCACTCAACCCCACCTTAAAAGCCTTTGGATGGGAGATCCCAAAGCTCCGTAACAAAGTTGGGATCCCCAGGGCCGGTTTTCCAGCACCTCCATGATGAGGAACTCCCAAAGGGAAGGGGAATAACTTGGATATCTGAAGCCCCCCCTGCATGAGGATATAAACAGCCTGGAATGGGATGGAATTCCCGCCTGGAATAGCTTCTTTGGGATGCAAAGGTGTTGCCAGGGCGGTGACAAGCCAGGCTGGGATGACAGCACAGGAAGTTGCCTATTGTTCCCATTCCAGCATCCGGGATGGGAACGGAGGAGCCCTGGAGCTGCAGGAATCCAGCTCCTTGCCCCATGGATCCCACTGACCTCGGCGGGGTGGAACCAGCTCCGCTGCCCCCGTTATCAGTGCCCAGCCCGCTGTCACCCTGCGGCTCGGCCCCTATCTCGGGGGCACAGGGCCCCACCGCAGCCCGGCGCTATCAGCCGGCTCCACGCTGTTAACCCGGGTTAACGGCGGTGATGGGGGGCCAGGAACCGTGCGGGATGCTCCGCTCCTGCATCCCGGTTCCCCCACCGGTACCCGCACCATTCCCCTACCTACGCTGTTAGCGTAAGAGTCCGGTACCCGCACCATACCCCTACCTACGCCGTTGGCGTAAGGGTCCGGTGCCCGCACCATGCCCCTACCCACGCCGTTGGCGTAAGGGGCCGGTGCCCGCACCATAACCCTACTACGCCGTTAGCGTAAGGGTCCGGCTCTGCCCGCGCGCTACGCCAAGTGCGTACGGCCCCGGCGGCTCGCTGCGCACTTTGCGTAGCGGCGGCGCACGGTCCCCTTCAGGCCGCGCCCTGCGCTCGGCCGGATTCCCGAAGCCGCGCTTACGCCAGCGGCGTAAAGGCCCCCGGCGCCGTCCCCGCCGGTACCGGCCGCCCCTCCCCGCCGTTACTCACCGGCCCACGAAGTTCTCGAGCACCGAGCTCTTGCCCGCGCTCTGCCCGCCCACCACGGCGATCTGCGGCAGGTCCAGGTGGCAGCTCTGCCCGATGGAGCTGAACGCGTCCTGCAGCTTGTTCACCAGCGGGATCAGCTCCTCCATGCCCCGGTTCCCCATAGCGGGGGGGGGGCCGGTGCCGGTACCGGCTCCTCACAGGCCCCGCGGCCAAACTTCCCCTCCGCGGCTC
>NW_026635352.1:0-1671 GCF_028554395.1 Pezoporus wallicus | reverse complement strand
AGGGGGAGCACCCCAGGAAGGTCCATGGGGGTGCGGTGGGGGACCCAGGTTTGGGTGAGGAGCATCACCCCAGTCCTGGGCTCCTGTTAGCACCCAGCACCATCAGTGCAGGGGGTGCCTGGGGGATGCAGGGGGGGGCTCTGGGGGGTGCTGCAGGGTTAGGGGGGCCCATGCCAGGGGGTTCAGGGCCATTTGGGGGGGAAGTGAGGGCTCTTGGGGGGGGTAAGTAGGGTTAGGGTTGTATTGGGGGGTTCAGGGGGGGTTGGGGGAGCTCGGGGGAAGGGCTCAGAGAGGCCCTGGGGGTGCTTGGGGGTGCTCGGGGGGGGTCAGGAGGACCAGAGTGGGCTGGGGGGTTCCGGGGGGCACTCGGGGGGGGGGGGCTCGGGGGCAGTTTTGGGGGCACTCGGGAAGGTTCGGGGGAGGTTCAAGGGCACTCAGGAGGTTTCGGGCAGGGTTCGGGGACACTGGGGAGGTGTCAGGCGGGGTTTGGGGTCACTCAGGAGGGATTGGGTGCACTTTGGAGGGTTCGGGGGCACTCGAGAGGGCTCGGGGGCACACGGGCAGGGTTTGGGGGCACTTGGGAGGTGTCAGGCGGGGTTCAGGGGCACTCTGGAGGGTTCAGGGAGGTTTGGGGGCACTTGGGAGGGGTTCGGGGGCACTCCGGAGGCCTCGGGCAGGGTTTGGGGTCACTCAGGAGGTGTCGGGAGGGGTTCGGGGCACTCGGGAGGGGTCGGGCAGGGTTTGGAGGCACTCGGGAGGTCCTGGGAAGGGTTCGGGGGTGCTTGGGGTCACTTGGGAGGTATCGGTTGGGGCTCAGGGTCACTCGGGAGGTGTTGGTTGGGGTTTGGGGGTGCTCAGGGGCACTTGGGGGCACTCGGGAGGGTTCAGGGGCACTTGGGGTCACTCGGGAGGTGTCGGTTGGGGTTTGGGGTCACTCGGGAGGGTTCAGGGGCACTTGGGGTCACTCAGGAGGTGTCGGTTGGGGCTCGGGGTCACTCGGGAGGTGTCGGTGGGGGCTCGGGGTCACTCGGGAGGGTTCAGGGGCACTTGGGGTCACTCAGGAGGTGTCGGTTGGGGCTCGGGGTCACTCGGGAGGTGTCGGTCGGGGCTCGGGGTCACTCGGGAGGGTTCAGGGGCACTTGGGGTCACTCGGGAGGTGTCGGTTGGGGCTCGGGGTCACTCGGGAGGTGTCGGTCGGGGCTCGGGAGCACTTGGGGTCACTCGGGAGGTGTCGGTTGGGGTTTGGGGTCACTCGGGAGGGTTCGGGGTCACTCGGGAGGTGTCGGTCGGGGTTTGGGGTCACTCGGGAGGGTTCGGGGGCACTTGGGGTCACTCGGGAGGTGTCGGTCAGGGTTCGGGGTCACTCAGGAGGGTTTGGGGTCACTCGGGAGGGTTCGGGGTCACTCAGGAGGTGTCGGTTGGGGCTTGGGGTCACTCAGGAGGGTTTGGTGTCACTCGGGAGGGTTCGGGGTCACTCGGGAGGTGTCTGTCGGGGTTCGGGGTCACTCGGGCGGGTTCATGTCCTCCCGGTCCCGGCGCTCACCAGCTGCTCCCCGGAGAGCACCTCGAGCAGACGCAGCAGCATCCGCCCGTCGCGGAGGTCGCTGTAGAGGTCCCCGAGCCGGCACGTGCCGCGCGCGGTGCGAGTTCACCCACTTGGTGAAGGTTTTC
>NW_026635351.1:0-16627 GCF_028554395.1 Pezoporus wallicus | reverse complement strand
GGGGATAAAGGGGTCCTATAGGGGGTCCTATAGGGCATAAAGGGGGCTATAGGGGATAAAGGGGTCCTATAGGGGGATAAAGGGGTCCTATGGGGGATTAGGGGGTCCTATGGGGGGGCCTATGGGGGATAAAGGGGGCTATAGGGGGATAAAGGGGTCCTATGGGGGACATAGGGGTCCTATGGGGGACATAAGGGTCTACAGGGGACATAGGGGATAAAGGGGTCCTATAGAGGTCTATAGGGGACAAAGGGGTCTATAAGGGACATAGGGGTCCTATCGGGGTCTATAGGGGACAAAGGGGTCCTATAGGGGTCTATAAGGGGTCCTGTAGGGGACATAGGGGGTTCTATAGGGGATAAAGGGGTCCTATGGGGACAAAGGTGTCTATAGGGGACATAGGGGTCCTAGAGGGGACATAGTGTTCTACAGGGGACATAAGGGTGCTATAGGGGATATGGGGCTCCTATAGGGGACAGGGGGGCCCTATAGGGGACAGGGGGGCCCTATAGGGGACAAAGGGGGCCACGGCACCTATAGGGATGTGCCCCCATAGATGGAAGCTATAGAGAGCCCACAACTGGCACACAGAAGGCATAGGGGACCCCCCCGCCCCCCATCTCTATAGGGAACCCCAGCACCCATAGGGACCCAATTACCCATCCCCATAGGGCCTCCCCCTAGCACCTATAGGGACCCCTCCCAGCACCCATAGGGACCCTTCCAGCACCCGTAGGGATCCCAGCACCCATAGGGACCCCTGCAGCACCCATAGGAACCCCCAGCACCCATAGGGACCCCCCCCAGCACCCATAAGGAGCTCAGCATCCATAGGGACCCCAACACCCACAGGGACCCTCCAGCACCCATAGGGACACGCCCAGCACCCATAGGGGCCTCAGCACCCATAGGGACCCCCCCAGCACCCATAGGAATCCCCCCAGCACCCATAGGGACCCTCAGCACCCACAAGAACCCCCCAGCACCCATAGGAACCCTCAGCACCCACAGCCCCACCCCCAGCACCCATAGGAGCCCTCAGCACCCATAGGGACCCCCCCAGCACCCATAGGAACCCCCAGCACCCACAGCCCCCCCCCCAGCACCCATAGGGACCCCAGCACCCATAGGGACACCCCCAGCACCCATAGGAACCCCCAGCACCCACAGCCCCGCCCCCAGCACCCATGGGTGCCCCCCCAGCACCCACCTATGGATTTCTGTCGCAGGACGAGCCCGTGGGGGGGGGGCGGCAGGAACCCGCGGTCGAACCCCCCCGGGGGCAGGCGGGGGGCATCGAAGGTGGCCTGGGGGGGGAGGGGGGCACAGGTTGGGGACCCCCCCATAGGGACCCACATTGGGGACCCCACACTGTGGACTCCCCCCCCCCATAGGGAACCACATTGGGGACCCCCCCCATAGGGACCCACATTGGGGACCCCCCCGCATAAGGACCCACATTGGGGACCCCCCATAGGGACCCACATTGGGACCCTCCCCCCATAAGGAGCCACATTGGGGACCCCCCCCCCATAAGGACCCACATTGGGGACACTGCCCCATAGGGACCCACATTGGGGACACCGCCCCATAGGGACCCACATTGGGGACCCCCCCATAGGGACCCCCCCATAGGGACCCACATTGGGGACCCCCCCATAGGGAACCACATTGGGGACACCCCCACCCCATAGAGACCCACATTGGGGACCCACACATTGGGGAACCACCCCCCCCGCATAGGGACCCACATTGGGACACCCCCCATAGGGACCCACACTGGGGACACCCCCCCACCCATAGGGACCCACATTGGGACACCCCCCATAGGGACCCACATTGGGGACCCCCCCCATAAGGACCCCCCCATAGGGACCCACATTGGGGACCCCTCATGGGGACCCCCCCACATAGGGAACCACATTGGGGACCCCCCATAAGGACCCCCCCATAGGGACCCACATTGGGACCCCCCCCATAAGGACCCACATTGGGGACCCCCCATAAGGACCCCCCCATAGGGACCCACATTGGGGACCCCCCATAAGGACCCCCCCATAGGGACCCACATTGGGGACCCCCCCGCATAAGGAACCACATTGGGGACCCCCCCCTGTGGGGACCCACATTGGGGATCCCCCCCCCATAGGGACCCACATTGGGACCCCCCCCATAAGGACCCCCCCATAGGGACCCACATTGGGGACCCCCCCCGCATAAGGACCCACATTGGGGACACCCCGCCATAAGGAACCACATTGGGGATCCCCCCCATAGGGACCCACATTGGGACATCCCCCCCCATAGGGACCCACATTGGGGACCCCCCCCATAGGGAATCACATTGGGGACCCCCCCCCAGAATCCCCCATAGAGACCCACATTGGGGACACCCCCAAAGCCCCCCATAGGCACCCCCATTGGGGACCCCACATAGCACCCACATATTGGAGACCCCCCCCAAGGGACCCACACTGGGGACACCCCCAAAGCCCCCCATAGGGACCCACACTGGGGGCCCCCCATAGCACCCACATATTGGAGACCCCCCCTAAGAGACCCCCATTGGGGACCCCCCATAAGGACCCACATTGGGGGCCCCCCCCACCCCAGGTACCTCCCATATTGAGCCCCCCCCCCCCCCCCAATGGACCCAGGTATTGGGGACCCCCCCCATAGGGACCCCCCCCATAGGGACCCCCACATCGGCCGCCCCCCACCTCAGCCCCATAGAAGCCCTTGGGCCGGGCCTTGCCCAGGGGGGGGAGGGGCGCCCCCGGCCCCTCCCCCACGCTGATGCTCTGCTGGGCCGCGGCCAGGATCTCGTCCAGCTTGTCTGGGGGGAGGGGGGGGACACCCCAATGTCAGCACCCATAGGGACCCATAGGGACCCATAGAGACCCATAGGGACCCATAGAGACCCACAGGGACCCATAGGGACCAGTGTACCCAATAGAGACCCATAGAGACCCACAGGGACCCATAGGGACCCATAGATACCAGTGAACCCACAGAGACCCATAGAGACCCATAGGGACCCATAGGGACCAATGTACCCCATAGAGACCCATAGGGACGCATAGGGACCAATGTACCCCATAGAGACTCATAGGGACCCATAGGGACCAATGTACCCCATAGAGACCCATAGGCACCAGTGCACCCCATAGACACCCATAGACACCAATGCACCCCAATACACCCCATGGACACCCACAGACATCAATGCACCCTAATGCACCCCATGGACACCCATAGGCACCAATGCACCCCATGGACACCCACAGACACCAATGTACCCCATGGACACCAATGTACCCCACTGTACCCCATGGACACCCCAATGTACCCTATAGACACCCATAGACACCGATGTACCCCAATGTACCCCATGGACACCCATAGACACCAATGTACCCCAATGTACCCTATAGACACCCATAGACACCGATGTACCCCAATGTACCCCATGGACACCCATAGACACCGATGTACCCCAATGTACCCCATGGACACCCATAGACACCAATGTACCCCAATGTACCCCATGGACACCCATAGACACCGATGTACCCCAATGTACCCCATGGACACCCACAGACACCAATGTACCCCAATGCACCCCATGGACACCCATAGACACCAGTGTACCCCAATGTACCCTATAGACACCCATAGACACCAATGTACCCCAATGTACCCCATGGACACCAGTGTACCCCACTGTAAGCCATGGACACCAATGGACCCCAATGTACCCTATAGACACCCATAGACACCAATATACCCCAATGCACCCCATGGACACCCATAGACACCAATGTGCCCCAATGCACCCCATGGGCACCCATAGACACCAATGTAGCCTATAGACACCCATAGACACCAATGCACCCCAAGGCACCCCACAGACACCCATGGACACCAATGTATCCTAATGCACCCCATGGACACCCATAAACACCAATGCACCCCATGGACACCCATAGACCCCAATGCACCCCCATAGACCCCAATCCACACCAGCACCCAGCAGCACCCCCATGGGGGGGGCTTAGGGACTCCCACCCATAGACCCCCCCCACCCATAGACCACCCCACCCATGGGCCCCCCCCATAGCGCCCCCTTACTGAGCGCCATCTGATAGACTGTCCGCTTCTTCTCCGTGGCCACCGAGGCGTCGTACTCTGGGGAGAGAGAGGGGCACCCATGGGTGGGGGTATGGGTGCTGGGGGGGCAGTGGTCCTATGGGTGACCTGATGGGTGCCAGGGGTGATGGGTGCTAGGGGAGTCCTAATGGGTGCTGGAGTGATGGGTGCTGGGGGGGTGGGGGGGGGGGGGTGTCCCATGGGTGCTGGGGGTGATTGATGGGTGCTGGCAGAGAGGGGTGCCCATGGGGTGCAATGGGCACGCAAGACCCACGCGAGCTTGCGCAGGGGGGCGATGCGTGTGCCATGTGTGCAGAGCGTGTGCAACACATGTGCAAGGCGTGTTCGATGCATGTTTGAGGTGTGTTCGAGGCATGTTCAATGCATGTTTGAGGTGTGTTCAAGGTGTGTTTGAGGTGTGTTCGAGGCATGTTCAATGCATGCTTGAGGTGTGTTCAAGGCGTGTTCAATGCATGTTTGAGGTGTGTTCGAGGCATGTTCAATGCATGTTTGAGGTGTGTTCAATGCATGTTTGAAGTGTGTTCGAGGCGTGTTCGATGCATGCTTGAGGTGTGTTCAAGGCATGTTCAATGCGTGTTCAATGCATGCTTGAGGTGTGTCTCATGTGTTCAATGCATGTTCGATGCATGTTCAAGGCGTGTTTGATGCATGTTCGAAGTGTGTTTGACGCGCGTTCAAGGCACATTCAATGCATGTTCAGTGTGTGAGGTGTAGTCGATGCATGTTCAAGGCGTGTTGATGCGTGTTTCATGCATGTTTGATGCGTGTTCGAGGCATGTTTGATGTGCGTTCGATGCATCTTCAATGCGTGTTTGATGCATCTTCAATGCGTGTTCGAGGCATGTTTGATGCGTGTTCAAGGCTTGTTTGGTGCGTGTTTGAGGCATGTTCAATGCATGATGTGTGTTCAATGCATATTTGATGTGTGTTTAATGCATGTTTGATGTGTGTTCATGTTTGATGTGTGTTCAATTCATGTTCGATGCATGTTCAAGGCGTGTTTAATGCGTGTTCGATGCATGTTCAATGCATGTTTAATGCGTGTTCAAGGCGTGTTCCATGCGTGTTTGATGCACTCACCAGTGCGCTTCTTCCATGGGGAGACTGGGGAGACACGAGAGCGGTTACGGGGGGCCACTGGGGGGGGGTCAATGGGGATCAATGGGGCTCACATTGGGGTCAATGGGGTTGGGGGGGGTTAAAGTGGGGTCATGGGGGGGGGTCAAAGGGAACCCAAAGGGGGGGGGGGGCCCCCCCCACTCACCTTTCTCCACTGCAAGGGGAAGGGGGGGGAAGGTCAGAGGTTAAAGGTCAGAAATCCCCCCCCATCACTGAACACCCCCCACCCCCAAGGGGCTTTAAGGGACCCCAATACCCAGGCACCCCCCCCATAGACACCCCCTGCCCCCCCAGGACTCCCATTGCCCCCCCCAAGCACCCCCCATAGACACCCCCCACAACCCCTCCCTGACCCCACCCCACCCCCCCGACCCCTCCCAATGCCCCCCCCACTAGCACCCCACATAGACCCCCCCATAGACACCCCCCACCCCCCCCAAGACTCCCATTGACACCCCCCAGACACCCCCATCCCAATGACACCCCCCCAAGCACCCCCACCCCCCCATACCCCCAGGACTCCCAATGACCCCCCACAAGCACCCCCCATAGACTCCCCCCCAGACACCCCCTGCCCCCCCCAGGACTCCCATTGACCCCCCTAAGCACCCCCCATAGACCCCCCAAACCGTTCCATAGCCCCCTCCCACCCCCTTCATAGACTCCCTCAGGACCCTCCCCCCACCCCCAATGCCCCCCACCCCCCCCAGCCCCCAGCCCCCCCCCCTCACCCATCTCCTCCAGCTCCGAGGTCATGGATTTGGAGCGCAGGGAAATGGCTGGGGCCGGGAGGCGCCGAGGCTGGGGGGGGGCAGCTGCGGGGGGGGGGGGGGGGGGGGGGGTCAGGGACCCCCCCTTAGGGTCCCCCCCCTCCCCAATACATAGACACAGGTGACCCCCCCCATGGCCCCATTCATGAACCCTATGAGCTCCATTCATGACCCAATGAGCTCCATTCATGAGCCCAATGCCCCCCATTCATGACCCAATGAGCTCCATTCATGACCCAATGAGCTCCATTCATGAGCCAATGACCCCCATTCATGACCCAATGAGCCCCATTCATGACCCAGTGCCCCTATTCATGAGCCCAATGAGCTCCATTCATGACCCAATGCCCCCCATTCATGACCCAATGAGCCCCATTCATGAGCCCAATGAGCTCCATTCATGAGCCCAATGAGCCCCATTCATGATCCCAATGCCCCCCATTCATGACCCAATGAGCCCCATTCACGACCCCCATTCATGACTCAATGACCCACATTCATGACTCAATGAGCCCCATTCATGAGCCCAATGCCCCTCATTCATGAGCCAATGAGCCCCATTCATGAGCCAATGAGCCCCATTCATGATCCCAATGACCCCCATTTATGACCCAATGAGCCCCATTCATGACTCAATGAGCCTCATTCATGAGCCCAATGAGCCCCATTCATGACTCAATGAGCTCCATTCATGAGCCCAATGAGCCCCAGTCATGAGCCCAATGAACCCCATTCATGACCCCAATGACCCCCATTGATGACCCAATGAGGCCCATTCATGACCCCAATGCCCCCCATTCATGACCCCAATGCCCCCCATTCATGAGCCCAATGAACCCCATTTATGACCCAATGAGCCCCATTCATGAGCCAATGAGCTCCATTCATGACCCAGTGCCCCCATTCATGAGCCCAATGAGCTCCATTCATGAGCCCCATTCATGACCCAATGAGCCCCATTCATGAGCCCAATGAGCCCTATTCATGACCCAATGAGCCCCATTCATGACCCCAATGCCCCCCATTCATGAGCCCAATGAGCCCCATTCATGACTCAATGAGCTCCATTCATGAGCCCAATGAGCCCTATTCATGACCCAATGAGCCCCATTTATGACCCAATGAGCCCCATTTATGAGCCCAATGAGCCCCATTCATGAGCCAATGAGCCCCATTCATGATCCCAATGACCCCCATTTATGACCCAATGCCCCCATTCATGAGCCCAATGAGCCCCATTCATGAGCCAATGAGCCCCATTCATGATCCCAATGACCCCCATTTATCACCCAATGAGCCCCATTCATGAGCCCAATGCCCCCCATTCATGAGCCAATGAGCTCCATTCATGACCCAATGAACCTCCCCTTCATGACCGAATGAGCCCCATTCATGACCCCAATGCTGCCCATTCATGACCCAATGCCCCCCATTCATGACCCAATGAGCCCCATTCATGACCCCAATGCCCCCCATTCATGACCCAATGAGCCCGATTCATGACCCCAATGCTCCCCAGTCATGACCCCAATGACATCCCTATGACCCCCCCCATTCTTACATACCCCCATGACCCATCTGACCCCCACTGACCCCCTTTTCATCCCATAGACACCCCCGACCCCATTGACACCAGATGAGCCCTATTCATGGCCAATGACCCCCCCATGACACCTCACATGGCCCCCAATTCCCCCCCATCACCCTATTGACCCATTGACACCAAATGACCCCCATTGTCTCCCTGCATTGCCCCATTGAACCCCCATCACTCCATTGACCCCCCCATTGACCCCAGATGACTCCATTCATGAACCCAATGACATTCCCATCACCCCATTGACCCCCCATTGACTCCCGATGACTCCCCCATCACCCCATTGACCCCCCATTGACTCCCGATGACCCCCATTGACCCCCCATCACCCCATTGACCCCCCCATTGACCCCAGATGACTCCATTCATGAACCCAATGACATTCCCGTCACCCCATTGACCCCCCATTGACTCCCGATGAATCCCCCATCACCCCATTGACCCCCCATTGAATCCCAATGACTCCCCCATCACCCCATTGACCCCCCATTCACTCCCGATGACTCCCCCATCACCCCATTGACCCCCCATTGACTCCCGACGACCCCATTCATGAACCCAATGACATTCCCATCACCCCATTGACCCCCCATTGACTCCCGATGACTCCCCCATTGACTCCCAATGACCCCCATTGACCACCCATCACTCCATTGACCCCCCATTGACTCCTGATGACCCCATTCATGAACCCAATGACATTCCCATCACCCCATTGACCCCCCATTGACTCCCGATGACTCCCCCATCACCCCATTGACCCCCCATTGACTCCCGATGACCCCCATTGACCCCCCCATCACCCCATTGACCCCCCCCCATTGACCCCCCATCCCCCATTGACCCCCCATTGATGATGACCCCCCCCCCCATCACCCCATTGACCCCCCCCCATTGACCCCCCCATCACCCCATTGACCCCCCATTGCCCCTCACCCCTGCGCCGGGGCCCCTCGGGCTCCGGGTGCCGCGTCACCATGACAACCTTGAGCACGAGGCTGTTCCCGCCCTGCCGGATCATGGACACGACCTGGCGGTGCCCGACCTTGACCACGTTCTGCCCGTTCACCTGCGCGCGACACCCGCGTCACACGTGACGACACGCGATGACACGCGATGACACGCGATGACACATGGTGACATGCAATAACACGCGATGACACGGGACAACACGCGACGACACATGATGACATGCAATAACACACGACGACACACGACACGCGATACCCGCGTCACACGCAATGACACGCAATGACACATGGTGACATACAATGACACGCGACGACACATGACGACACGTGACGACACACAATGACACGCGATGACACATGATGACACACTACAACACGCTACGACACATGATATGCTATGACACATGATGACACACAATGACACGTTACAACACGCCACGACACATGACGACATATGACATGATGACACTCTACAACATGCTATGACCCGCTACGACCCGCTACAACACACGATGACATGCTATGACACCCTACGACACGTTACGACATGCTATGACACATGACACGCTATGACACGTGATGACACTCTATGATACGCTACGACATGCTACGACACGCTATGACATGCTATGACACTGACATGCAATAACATGCTATGACATGCTGTGACACTCTGCAACATGCTACAACATGCTATGACATGGTCTGTGTGGGTTCAACCACCCACAGGTGGGTGTGAAGTGCCCAGATGGGTGCTATGGGAGCTGTCCCCATGGGTTGGTGCTGAACAGCCTTATGTGGGTGCCATGGGTGCTGGGGGTGCCGTGGGTGCCATGACTGCAATGGGTGCCATGAATGCAATGCCTGCAATAGGTGCCATGGATGCAATGGGTGCTATGGATGCCATGGCTGCAGTGGGTGCAATGGATGCCATGGATGCAATGGATGTCATGGATGCAATGGGTACCATGGGTGCCATGGATACAATGGATGCCATGGGTGCAATGGGTACCATGGGTGCCATGGATGCCATGGGTGCCATGGGTGCAATGGGTACCATGGGTGCCATGAATGCCATGGGTGCCATGGGTGCAATGGGTGCAATGGATGCCATGGGTGCCATGGATACAATGGATGCAATGGGAGCCATGGGTGCCATGGATGCAATGGGTGCCATGGGTGCCATGGATGCAATGGCTGCAATGGATGCCGTGGGTGCCATGGGTGCAATGGATGCCATGGATACAATAGATGCCATGGGTGCCATGGGTGCAATGGATGCCATGGATACAATGGCTGCCCTGGGTGCTGTGGGTGCCATGGATGCCATGGATACAATGGCTGCCCTGGGTGCTGTGGGTGCCATGGATGCCATGGATACAATGGCTGCCCTGGGTGCTGTGGGTGCCATGGAAGCCATGGGTGCAATGGAAGCCATGGGTGCAATGGGTGCCATGGATGCAATGGCTGCAATGGATGCCATGGGTGCCATGGGTGCAATGGGTGCCATGGATGCCCTGGGTGCCATGGATGCAATGGATGGAATGGATGCCATGGGTGCCATGCCCTGGGTGCCATGGATGCAATGGATGGAATGGATGCCATGGGTGCCATGGGTGCAATGGATGCCATGGATGCCCTGGGTGCCATGGATGCAATGGCTGCAATGGGTGCCATGGGTGCCATGGACACAATGGCTGCCCTGGGTGCCGTGGGTGCCATGGATGCCGTGGGTGCCGCGGCGCCGTGGGTGCTGACCTCGATGAGGAAGTCCCCCATGCGCAGCCCGGCTCTCCAGGCCACGCCGCCCTCATCCACGGATTCCAGGTACTGCAGCGCCGGGAACGCCGGCGTCGGCGTGAACTCCTCGATGGGCGTCTGCGCTGCGGGGGGGGTCACGGCTGCGGCCGCCCCCCCGGCACCCCCCTGACACCCCTTCAGCATCCCCACCCCCATCACCCCCATCCCCATCATCATCCTCAGCCCCATCCCCATCCTCTTCATCCCCATCATCATCCCCATCATCTTCATCCCCATCAGCATCATCCCCATCCTCATCCCCAGCCCCATCCTCTTCATCCCCATCCCCATCATCATCCCCATCCCCATCAGCATCATCCCCATCATCATCCTCATTCCCAGCCCCACCCCCATCCCCATCATACCCATCCCCATCAGCATCATCCCCATCCCCATCTCCATCCTCATCCCCAGCCCCACCCCCATCCTCTTCATCCCCATCCCCATCATCATCCCCATCATCTTCATCCCCACCACCATCAGCAGCATCCCCACACCCATCCTCATCCTCATCCCCATCATCCTCATCCCCAGCCCCACCCCCATCCCCATCATCTTCATCCCCATCAGCATCATCCCCATCCCCATCAGCATCATCCCCATCCCCATCATCATCCTCATCCCCAGCCCCATCCCCATCAGCAGCATCCCCATCCCCATCATCATCCCCATCATCTTCATCCCCATCAGCATCATCCCCATCCCCACCACCATCAGCAGCATCCCCACACCCATCCTCATCCCCATCCCCATCATCCTCATCCCCATCCCCATCAGCAGCATCATCCCCCTCATCTTCATCCCCATCAGCATCATTCCCATCATCATCCTCATGCCCATCCTCATCCCCATCCCCATCATCATCCTCATCCCCATCATCTTCATCCCCATCCTAATCATCATCCCCAACATCTTCATCTCTATCCCCATCCCCATCATCCTCATCCCCATCCCCATCATCTTCATTCCCATCATCATCCTCATCCCCAACCCCATCCTCATCCCCATCATCATCCCCATCCCCATCATCCTCATCCCCATCCTCATCCTCATCCCCATCTCCATCCTCATCCCCATCCCCATCATCCCCATCCCCATCATCATCCTCATCCCCATTCATCTTCCCCATCCCCATCATCTTCATCCCCATCCCCATCATCATCCCCATCCAAATAGGCATCTTCATCCTCATCCCCATCCCCATCATCATCCTCATCTGCCCTTCACCCCCCTTTGGCATCATCATCATCCCCATCATCCTCTTCATCCCCCCTTCATCATCATCATCCCCTTCCTCCCATTCCCCTGATCCTCATTCACTCCAAGCAGCCCTTTTGTACCCCCCTCCTTCATCATCATCATCCCATCCCCTTCATCCCCATCATCCTCACCATCATCATCCCATGCCCTTCATCCCCATCATCCTCACCATCATCATCCCATGCCCTTCATCCCCATCCTCATCATCATCATCCCATGCCCTTCATCCCCATCCTCATCCCCATCATCATCATTATCCCATGCCCTTCATCCCCATCATCCTCACCATCATCATCCCATGCCCTTCATCCCCATCCTCATCATCATCATCCCATGCCCTTCATCCCCATCCTCATCCCCATCATCATCATTATCCCATGCCCTTCATCCCCATCCTCATCATCATCATCCCATGCCCTTCATCCCCATCCTCATCCCCATCCTCATCATCATCCCATGCCCTTCATCCCCATCCTCATCATTATCCCATACCCTTCATCCCCATCCTCATCCCCATCATCATTATCCCATGCCCTTCATCCCCATCCTCATCCCCATCATCATCATTATCCCATGCCCTTCATCCCCATCCTCATCATCATCATCCCATGCCCTTCATCCCCATCCTCATCCCCATCCTCATCATTATCCCATGCCCTTCATCCCCATCCTCATCATCATCATCCCATGCCCTTCATCCCCATCCTCATCCCCATCCTCATCATTATCCCATGCCCTTCATCCCCATCCTCATCATCATCCCATCCCCTTCATCCCTATCATCCTCATCCTCACCCTCACCCCTATCTCCTTCATCTGACCCAGATGCTCCTGGACCCCCATAGAGAACCTCAGGACCCCTATAACCCCCCCAGCAACCCCATAGACCCCCCTAGGACCCCTATAGACCCCCAATGGACACCATAGACCCCCTTAGGACCCACATAGACCCCCCTAGGACCCCCATAGACCCCCTCTGGACCCCCATAGATCCCCAATGGACCCCATAGACCCCCTCTGGACCCCCATAGACCCCCAATGGACCCCATAGATCCCTCATAGGACCCCCATAGACCCCCAATGGACCCCCATAGAGACCCCCATCGCCCCCCCTGCTCACCCTTGGCCCCACGCAGGACAAAGCCGAAGCCTTCGTTGTCCTTCTTCTGGAGCAGAACGGTCTTCTCCTTGATGATGTAATCACTGGGACACGGGATCCACATGGGATACACACGGGATACACACGGGATACAAACGGGATACACATGGGATACACACGGGATACACACGGGATCCACACGGGATACACACGGGATACACATGGGATACACACGGGATACACATGGGATACACATGGGATACACACGGGATACACACGGGATACACACGGGATACACATGGGATACACATGGGATACACAGGGGATACACAGGGGATACACACGGGATACACAGGGGATACACACGGGATACACACGGGATACACACGGGATACACACGGGATACACACGGGATACACACGGGATACACATGGGATACATACGGGATACACAGGGGATACACACGGGATACACATGGGATACACACGGGATACACATGGGATACACATGGGATACACATGGGATACACAGGGGATACACAGGGGATACACAGGGGATACACATGGGATACACACAGGATACACACGGGATACACATGGGATACATACGGGATACACACGGGATACACATGGGATACAAAGGGCATACACATGGGATACACATGGGATACATACGGGATACACATGGGATACATACGGGATACACATGGGATACACATGGGATACATACGGGATACACACGGGATACACACGGGATACACACGGGATACACATGGGATACACAGGGGATACACATGGGATACACATGGGATACACAGGGGATACACATGGGATACACAGGGGATACACATGGGATACACACGGGATACACACGGGATACACACGGGATACACAGGGGATACACACGGGATACACACGGGATACACAGGGGATACACACGGGATACACATGGGATACACAGGGGATACACACGGGATACACACGGGATACACACAGGATACACACGGGATACACACGGGATACACATGGGATACATACGGGATACACATGGCATACACATGGGATACACATGGGATACAAAGGGGATACACACGGGATACACAGGGGAAACACACGGGATACACATGGGATACACACGGGATACACACGGGATACACAGGGGATACACATGGGATACACACGGGATACACATGGGATACACATGGGATACACAGGAAATACAAAGGGGATACACAAGGGATACACACGGGATACACACAGGATACACATGGGATACACATGGGATACACAGGAAATACAAAGGGGATACACAAGGGATACACAGGGGATACACACGGGATACACAGGGGATACACACGGGATACACAGGGGATACACACGGGATCCACATGGGATACACACGGGATACACAGGGGATACACACGGGATACACACGGGATACACACGGGATACACAGGGGATACACACGGGATACACATGGGATACACACGGGATACACATGGCATACACATGGGATACACAAGGGATACAAAGGGGATACACATGGGATACACAGGGGATACACATGGGATACACATGGGATACACAGGAAATACAAAGGGGATACACAAGGGATACACACGGGATACACACAGGATACACACGGGATACACACGGGATACACACGGGATACACAGGGGATATACATGGCATACACAGGGGATACACACGGGATCCACATGGGATACACACGGGATACACAGGGATACACACGGGATACACAGGGGATACACACGGGATACACATGGGATACACAGGGGATACACACGGGATACACATGGGATACACACGGGATACACATGGCATACACATGGGATACACAAGGGATACAAAGGGGATACACATGGGATACACAGGGGATACACACAGGATACACAGGGGATACACAGGAAATACAAAGGGGATACACAAGGGATACACACGGGATACACACAGGATACACATGGGATACACATGGGATACACAGGAAATACAAAGGGGATACACAAGGGATACACACGGGATACACACGGGATACACAGGGGATACACACGGGATACACACGGGATACACAGGGGATACACACGGGATACACATGGGATACACACGGGATACACATGGCATACACATGGAATACACAAGGGATACAAAGGGGATACACATGGGATACACAGGGGATACACATGGGATACACATGGGATACACAGGAAATACAAAGGGGATACACAAGGGATACACACGGGATACACACAGGATACACACGGGATACACACGGGATACACACGGGATACACAGGGGATATACATGGCATACACAGGGGATACACACGGGATCCACATGGGATACACACGGGATACACAGGGATACACACGGGATACACAGGGGATACACACGGGATACACATGGGATACACAGGGGATACACACGGGATACACATGGGATACACACGGGATACACACGGGATACACATGGGATACACAAGGGATACAAAGGGGATACACATGGGATACACAGGGGATACACACAGGATACACAGGGGATACACAGGAAATACAAAGGGGATACACAAGGGATACACACGGGATACACACAGGATACACATGGGATACACATGGGATACACAGGAAATACAAAGGGGATACACAGGGGATACACACGGGATACATGGCATACACAGGGGATACACACGGGATCACATGGGATACACACGGGATACACAGGGATACACACGGGATACACAGGGGATACACACGGGATACACATGGGATACACACGGGATACACATGGGATACACACGGGATACACATGGCATACACATGGGATACACAAGGGATACAAAGGGGATACACATGGGATACACAGGGGATACACATGGGATACAGAGGGGATACACACATGGGATACACACGGGATACACAGAGGATACACATGGGTTATACATGGGATACACACGGGATACACACAGGATACACACAGGATACACACGGGATGCACACGGGATGCACACGGGATACACATGGGATACACAGGGATACACAGGGGAAACACACGGGATACACACAGGATACACATGGGTTATACACGGGATACACACGGGATACACACCGGATACACATGGGATACACAGGGGATACACAGGGGATACACACGGGATACACACAGGATACACATGGGTTATACATGGGATACACACGGGATACACACAGGATACACATGGGATACACAGGGGATACACACGGGATACAGAGGGGAAACACACGGGATACACACAGGATACACATGGGTTATACATGGGATACACACGGGATACACACGGGATACACACAGGATACACATGGGATACACATGGGACATGAGCACACGCGACCCCATGGGGTGATGGGGGGGGGGGCAGAGGTGCCCCCCGAGTGCCCCCAGCCCCACACACACGCGTGTGCCCTCCCCGCTGCCGCCACCTGCACACGCACACGGACACACACGCACACACGTGTACATACGTGTACATACGTGTCTTAGCGGGCAGGAGGCCACACAGGGCCCCCTGCCCCCCACAATGGACCACCTATGGGTCCCTATACAGGCCCCCCTTTCCTCCCCCCCATAGGGGTCCCTACACATGATCCCATGTCCCACACGTGTCCCCATACATGTCCCATCTATGGTCCCCTGTGTCCCCATATGTGTCTATGGGGGGGTCTATAGGGAGACTATGGGGGGGGTCTATAGGGTGTCTATGGGGTGTCTATGGGAACGTCCATAGGGGTCTATGGGTCTCTATGGGGTGTCTATAGGATGCCTATGGAGGTTCTATAGGGTGCCTATGG